>NW_024100404.1:0-134173 GCF_016545835.1 Crotalus tigris | reverse complement strand
CCCAGCCAGAATAGGGTAGGGTTTTGCGCTTCGAGAAGAAGCATCCTTAGGACAGGCACACACAAGCCCATTAAGAAAAAGCTGTCACTCAAGGTGAAGCTACAAGGGGTTCCATTATCTATGGAACTAGACACAGGGTCTGCCTTTTCAATTATCTCCTTGCATACATTTAGGAAGATTTGTTCCAGTAGTGGAACTCAGGCCAAGTTAAGGCCTTCTGACATTGTGTTAACAGATTTTCAAAAGTCAAGAGTGTGTGTTAAGGGGGAGGCCACCCTTAACGTGCAATACAAGAGTTTTGAAGGTCCACTAGACTTATTAGTAGTAGGGGGTGAACGAACGAGTCTCATAGGACTCGATTGGTTTGAGGCCCTGGGGCTACACGTCACAGGACTCAACAGTTTACAAACACTCGACCTACAGGAAGTCTGCAAAGAATTTGCAGATGTTTTCAGCCCAGAGGCACACAAGGACCGCCTGTGTCCTTTAAAGCTAGACCCCACATGTCACTCCCATTAGAATTAAAGCAAGAAGGGTCCCTTTGCTCGAGAGTAAAATTGACACTGAGTTAGGACAAGGATCCACAGGGCCTAGAACTGTTGATTCCTAGGCCTTGGGAGACCCTCAGTGTCACGCTCTAAGGCAAAGGAGACATCGCATCTGTGCTGATTACAAATGCACTCTAAATAAGGCATTGCAGCAACATGCCTATCATGTTCCTGTGGTCAGTCATATCCTAGCCTCCCTCAAGGGGGGCGCGTTTTTGCAAAGCTTGACCTAGCTCAAGCATATCAACAGCTGCCTGTTGATGATGATGCTGCCATAGCTCAGACCATTGTGACCCACAGGGGAGCCTTTAAAGTAAAAAGGCTACAGGTTGGAGTAAATGTCGCTCCTGGGATTTTCCAAAGCGTACTGGAAAACACACTACGAGGTATACCAGGGGTCTGCCCCTACTTTGACGATGTCTTGATTGCAGGAGACTCCACACACATTCTAGCTGAAAGACTTAGGGCTGTCCTGTTAAGATTCAGGGAATCAGGCCTCAAGCTCAGAAAAGACAAATGCAAGATCGGGGTGCCTTCTACTGAATTTCGGGGATTCAAAATTGATGCTGCTGGGATTCATCCTGCTGAATCCAAACTAACTGCTATTTTAGAAAGCCCTAGGCCAAATCTACGGCCCGAACTTCAGCCTTTTCTGGCCTCTGATTTCTACAATATCGCTTTCTTCCACATAAAGCTAGTGTAGCTGCTCTCTTCACCGGCTATTCGACACAAGCAGTGTGGCAATGGTACAAACACATGAGGCTTAAGTTTCAATGAGGTCAAGGCCTTACTCATTTCTAACAGTGTACTTGCACACTTCAATGAGTCCCTTCCTGTGTGCATCGCTGGTGATGCTTCCCCTTACGGGGTAGGAGCTGTCCTGAGCCACCTCAGGTCTGATGGAACTCAGGTTCCTGTTGCATATTACTCCAGAACACTGTCTTCTGCTGAGCGCAACTACGCTCAGATAGACAGGGAGGCTCTGGCTGTTGTTGCTGTAATTAAAAAATTCCATGATTTCTTGTATGGCAGGCATTTCACGGTCTTCACTGACCATAAGCCTCTGCTGGGACTGTTTACCACACGTAAACAAACTCCCCAAATCATTTCCCCTAGAATGCTTAGGTGGTCTATTTTTCTGTCTGCATATGATTTTTCCTTACTCCACAAGCCGGGGAAAGAAATGGGCCATGCTGATGGCCTCAGTAGATTGCCCCTGCCAGTAGTAGAAGCTGACCCTGCACCAGCTGTCAACATTCTATCCATCCAAGCCTTGCCCGAGTCCCCTCTGAATGCCAGAGATGTTGCCGCTGAAACAGGCACAGATCACACACTTTCACGTGTCCTTTCTTGGGTTTTGTCTGGATGGCCTGAGCACTGCCCTAGTCCTGAGTTTCAGAGTTTCTGGTCCAAAAGGAACGATTTGTCCACTTCTCAGGGTTGTCTGCTTTGGGGAAACAGAGTTGTCATTCCCACCTCAATGAGGACTAGGATCTTAGAGTCCCTCCACGAGGGTCATCCTGGCATTGTTCGCATGAAGGCCCTTGCGCGCAGCCACTTGTGGTGGCCTGGTTTAGATAAGGACATTGAGGCTAAGGTGCATTCATGCCACCTGTGCCAGCGCTCTCGCCCAGAGATGCCCCAAGCTCCTGTGCATAGATGGGAGGATACACAGTCCCCATGGTCTAGGGTGCACATTGACTATGCTGGGCCCTTTCAGGGCCAGTTCTTCTTGGTCCTAATTGACAGTCATTCAAAATGGCTTGAGGTTATACCTGTCTCATCCACCACCACTGCAAAGACTATTCAGGTACTGAGGGGGATTTTTGCTGCACACGGGCTCCCAGATGTCATCGTGTCTGACAACGGCCCTCAATTTACTTCCTCCAAATTCCAAGCTTTCTTACAGGCTAACATGATTCGTCATGCCACGTCTGCACCCTTCCACCCGTCCACCAACTGTATGGCTGAACGCATGGTCCGCATCACAAAGGACGCCTTGAAAAGACTCACCTATGGGGACTGGCATCACAGGTTGGCTGACTTTCTCCTTTCTTACCGCACCACACCGTCCACTTCTACAGGGAGAAGCCTAGCTGAACTTCGCTGGGGGCGCAAACTTACTATGAAGCTTGACCGGTTGCATCCGGACAGACTGCCTTCATCTACCTCACATCCTAGGGCACCTAGACAACTACTTGTGGGTGCCCCGGTTTGGACTCGCAATTACGGGCCTGGTCATACATGGGTCCCCGCTTCTATTTCCAGGGTCACAGGTCCTCTGTCCTACGAGGTAGCCCTGGACAACGGTCGTGTCCTACGTCGGCACATCGACCAACTCCGCCCTATGCGGGACCTTTCAGATGAGACTCCTGGGTCTTTTCCAGGGGGGGAGGGGGACCCTTTAGAGCAAAGGGAGGGGCACGAGCTGCTGCCCACCTCCAATCATGGAGCCACAAACGGCCCATTCCAAGATTCCACGAGTGCCCCAAACAGGAATTCTAAGAGCCTATCCAACTACCAGGCATTCACGCCTACTCCAGCCAGGGAGTCACCCCGGGGGTACAATCACTATTCACCTGCACAGCACAGTACTCCAGTCAGGGAGGATACCCGGTAGCATCCCAATAAATCATACCCCGCAAGAGAGCTGGCACATAATCCCCAGAGTTGGCCTGACCTTACCCCAAGTCCTACAGGGGGTCAAACTTACAGGGAGGTGGTCGAGGAACCAAGGCCCGACCGCAACACCTCTAGCCACATCAGGGAGTAACTGAGTTTTGGGAAGGTACAGAGACCCACACGAGCCCGGACACAGAACGGGGCTTAGGGATTGTACAGCCTCCTGACAGTTCTTGGACTGACCTAGGAGGTTCTATAGAGACGCCCAGCAGTGGCTATCACTTCAAGGGGCCCGAGGGCCTACAGCTAGGCAGGTCAACCAGGTCACAAAGTGACAGAAGCCCTGGCCTGACGAGTCCGGTGGGCGAGCAAGCAGGCCAGGCATCGGGGCACAGTCCTCGGAAGGCACCAAGGCATGATAAGGAGAACAGGCTCACGTCTCCCCTCAGTCAGGGAACACCTGTCAGAAACCCAGAGCTGAGAAGGTCACAGAGAGCAAGGAAATCTCCTAAATACTTAGAGGATTACATAACATTGCTGGCCAAACAAAAGCCAGTAAACAGTAGGAGCACTGGGGAGTAGAACACTGCATCAAGAAATAATTGTATGTTGGTAGTAGTCTTAGCCCGGGGGAAAGGGGTGTTATGTCCCGAGCCTTGCAAACGGGCTCGGGGCATTTGCAAGCTGCCCGGGACCAGACAGGCTGTCGCCAGCGCCTGTGCTCATGCGCGGGTGCTGGCGCAGGAAAAGTAACACATTGACCCGGGAACTGCCTATATAAGAGGCTAGGAGCTTTTGGGCGTTGCTGAAGCCTTCACTTGTAAGCTGAACACAGAATAAAAGGAAACCTGAGAACTACAACTGCTTCTCCCGTCTGCTTTTCGCCAAGGACTCAACATGATCTAAATTTAGTTCCCTAAAAAAATACCTTGTGATGAATTGGCATTTTTTTTTAAAAAAAAACCCTCTTGTACTATTGCAAAACAACTGGGTTTTTAAAAAAGCAAATATAGATTTTAAAGGGAGCCATAGACTTCTTGTTGCCGGTACAGGATGATCCTGACTTTGTGGACTTAGCATTAAGCAAATGGAATTAGAGTTTATTGGAGTTAGCAGACCCAGCAGGCTCACATAAATTTGCTTGTTGTCTGATTTAGCCTCAGCCATGGAGAAAGTAAACTGTGGAAAATCACTGTCCTAAATTTGCAAGAATGGGACTTACCATTTTCCCTCCCTCCGTCTCTCTCTTCCTCCTTCTCTTCATCCCTCCTCTCTCTATCAACCAACCAATCAACCTCTCAGCCCTGATATGGTTATCTGTGTTCTTTGATTGCTTGTCACACACCGTTCCAGGTAGTTTTGTCTGGGAACAATATCTTTTTAGGAATGCAGAGACAAGACCAGTTCCATGATGCTAAAATTACAAGCTGCATGTGCGAAGCATGTTGCTCTGAATACAAGGTTAGGATTATTGTTCTTTTCAGTTAAATCTCAAGGTCTTTTGCACAGTCATTCTCCTATCTATTTTGTATTGCAGAGCAACCAATGACAAATACATTGCCAAGGATTTGATGGTTCACTGCAACTGTGAGTCAATAAATACTTTTCCCTGAAACATAGGAAAAAATGCTTTAGTCTCGCCTACGGCTTTGAAGAGGCTTCGATATTTGTTGAGCTCTCCTTTAGAACTGCTTGCTAATTTCTAAAATGCTACATTGATGTTTTGCTTAGCTTTTAGGGCCCTGTGATCAACAAATTAGTATCTTTGACTCCCCTCCTCTCATTTTTTTAAACTAAATTCTCCTCCTTTTAGTTCTGTAGTAAACAAAGCTAATTTGTACCTAATACCTCCTCTGTGGCTTTCCTTAATTGCTATATAGTTTTTTTTCCCTCCTCTTTTGCTAAATGAGATGCATATGTGCCTGCTTTTAAGCCAATATTATTTACATTTTGTGTTGTTGAAACATGTATACTTTTGTTATCTCTATCATGTATATTTATCATTGAAGAGCAAATATGATAAGGTTTGGCAGAATACAGATAGTGTCTTCCTATCTTTTTTTTCTAAAAAATCTGAACCTTATCAAAACATACAATAATTCAGATAACCCACATCCCATTGCCAGTATGCTATGTCCAAGTGTATATAATGCAAAAATATACATACCACAATTTATCTATTTAGTGAACTTTATGAAACGAATTGAGACTGAAGACAAAGATTTCAGGCACTTCATTCTAAAAAGTAGCTTTTCTTTTGCTGTCAATACAAGCATCAAAGGAAGAAGGAAGAAGGAAAAACACATTACAGATACTTTCACCTTTAGTATTAATATATTTCTGTTGTGTGTTCTTCATTAAAAATGACTAGAATGCATGTTTGCTGCTTAATTCAAGACAGTGCAGAATCTAGGTTTTATTTAAGTATACTAAAAGGCAGAGACAGCAACAAAGGTCTGTTTAGTCAAAGCTATGGTTTTCTCAGTTGTAATGTATGACTGTGAAAGTTGAACCATAAGGAAGGATGAGCACCAAAGAATTAATACTTTTGAGAAGAAGCAGCCAAAAAAACTAATACAATCCTTGGTTGTATAAATGGAGGCATAGAATCCAAATCACATGAAGTATTGGTATGGCTTTATAAAGCTTAGTAAGGCCACATCTGGAATACTGCATCTGGTTTTGGTCACCATATTACAAAAAAGATGTTGAGACTTTGGGAAAAGTGCAAAGAAGAGCAAGATGATTAAAAGCCTGGAGACTAAAACATATGAAGAATAGTTGCAGGATTTGAATTTGGCTAGTCTGCAGAAAAGAAGGACTAGGGGAGACATGATAGCAGTATTCCAGTATTTGAGAGGCTGCCACAAAGAGGGGGAGTCAATTTATTTTCCAAAGCACCAGAGGGCAGGACAAGAAACAATCAAAGAGAGAAACAACCTGGAATTCCTACAGTGAGGACCAGTGCTTTTTTTCTAAAAAAAAAAAAAAAAAAAAAGGTGCCGGAACTCACACACGTCATACAACGCACCTTGCCTACCCTACAAGGTTCCATCCAAAAAAGGAATTTCCTTTTCCCTTCAACAAGGAAAATTACAAGAAGAATTTAAAAAAATAGAAGGTGATCTACAGAAGGACCCACAAAACAAAAAGCTAAAAGAAAAATGGAATATTATAAAACACAAGATTAACCTGACAAGACAAAAAGAAATGGCACAGAAAATTAGGCTGGTGAAACAAAATTTGAAAATGCGAATAAAACTGGTTGATGGTTGGCCTATAAATTAAAAAAAGAAAAAGGCAAAAGAACAATACATCAACTACAAGACGAAAGTGGAACAGTACAATATAGACGGGAAGAAAAAAAGAATACAAAATTTCTTTTCAAAGCTATACCATCAGGAAGATATAGCAGATGATAAAGTCAAACAATATATAGAGGCAGCAAAAATGAGCAAAATCACCGAAGAACAAAAGGAAATGTTGAATAGACCAATAACCGCAATAGAACTAGAAACAGCATTGAAAAAACAAACAAAAAAAAAACAATAAATCACTAGGCCCAGATGGAAGTCCGGTTGAGTTTTATAAAAATATACAAAAGTCACTACAATGGATAATGTCAGAGATTTACAATGAGGTGCTGGAGGAGGTGAAGATACCAACTATTTGGACTGAAGCAATCATCACCCTCATCCCTATGGAAGACTCAGACCTGCAACAAATTCAAAATTATAGGCCAATTTCTTTACTGAATACAGATTATAAGACATTTACAACAATAATAGCAGAAAGAATTAAAAAAAATGAATAACTTCATCCACCCAGATCAAAATGGATTTCTACCAAGATGACAAATAAAAAATAATATGAGGATAATAATGAACACTTTAGAATTTTATGAAGTCCATCCTGAAAGACAAGCTACACTGGTTTTTCTTGATGCCCAGAAGGCATTTGATAATCTGAATTGGAAGTTTATTATAACACAATTGCACTATATGGATTTTGGGACAAAATTTGGAAAGATGGTTGAGAAAATATATACTAAACAAACAGCTAGGGTAATTATAAATGATGAAATGACAGAAAAAAATGATATTAACCAAAGGAGTAAGACAAGGATGCCCACTTTCCCCTCTTCTATTTATTTTATCATTATAAATACTCCTGAGAAAAATCAGAGAGGACCAAGAAATAAAGGGTTTAAAAATTAAGAAGGAAGAATATAAAGTCCAAGCCTTCGCTGATGATTTGGTATTCATTTTGGAAGATCCATTAGAAACCGGCTTTAAATTGATTAAAAAAAATAGAAGAATTTGGTGAGTAGCCGGACTTAAGATTAATAAGAATAAATTCAAATTAATAACCAAAAATCTTATAAAGGCACAGGAAAGTGAACTGGAAGATAAAACAAAGATAAGTATAACTAAGAAAATAAAATATTTAGGGATCTGGCTTACAGCGAAATGTTCCTTGATTAAGGAGGACAATTATGATAAAATATAACACCAGATAAAAAAAGATTTAGAAAATTGGGAAAATCTGCAAATTTCATTTTTAGGGAGGACCTTCCCTAAAGGGTCAAAATGAATATATTGCCAAAAATATTATTTCTGTTCCAAGTTATTCCAATAAAATTAGGGAAAACATTCTTTCAAGAATTAAATAAATTGGTTACTAAATTTATATGGCAAAGGAAAAAACCCAGGATTAAATTAAAACTCTTGCAAGATATGAAAGATAAAGGGGGATTGGCGTTACCAGAGTGGGAAATATACTGCCAAGCATCGAGCTTAACTTGGCTAAAAGATTGGATGGATTTGAAAAATATTAGAGTTTTAACAATAGAAGGACATGACTTGCAAGCAGGGTGGCATGCATTCCTTTTTTTTTTTTACAAATTTTATTTATAATAGAATTAAAAACAAACAAACATTGGATTTGATGTGACATTCCAGTATATGCATTCTTATCAGATTATTCCACTTTTTACAATCAATTATTCATCTCTACATATATATCTAAGTTTTATATACAATACTTGTTCTAAAATAACATATATTATCTTAACATTCGTCTTTTATCCCTACTGTCCTCTTCAAATTCCTCCAGCGGTAAAATTTATCCCAGGTTTCATAATAAACTGATCCACATTTATCTTTTAATATCATTGTGAGCCTGTCCATTTCCACACATGCTAATATTTTATGTATTAACTCTTCCTCTGTGGGAATTTCCTTGCTCTTCCATTTTTGCGCTAAAGCAAGCCTAGCTGCAGTCAGGATGTGTAGCAGCAGGTAGATTGTTCCCTTGTCATATTTTTCTGTCAGGTTTTAACTCTAAGTCCAGTGTTAATATATCCCTCAACCAGTTTCGTGTCCTGTTCCAATACTCACATATCTTTGGGCATTCCCACCACATATGGTAGTAAGGGTGGCATGCATTCCTATGGGACGAAAAATATAAAATACACAGATACTTTCAAAGACACATAGTTAGGAATGCATTGCTACAGACTTGGGAAAAAATAAAACAAAAACATTATATAAGAATTCCAATGTGGTTATCCCCAATAGAAGCTCTGAAATACCCAAACCTATTGGATATAAATAAGATAATTAGATATAAGGAATTAGTAAATGAACAGGGAAATTTGAAAACAAAACAAGAATTGGAACAAGATATTGGCAGAGAGATTGACTGGTGGACATTTACACAAATTCAATCTAAATATACAGAAGACAAAAAAATATATGAAATACAAAAAGAGCCGCAAGAATTGGATAAAATTATACATGGAACTGAAATTAAATTAATTAGCAATTTATACAAATACGTATTGAGATATAAAATGCAAGATGAGGTTGTCAAAGACACTATGATTAGATGGGCAAAATTTTTTGGATATAATATAGAATTGGAGAAATGGGAAAAAATATGGGAAATAAATATAAAATTGACTATGTCGGCGGCATTCAAGGAAAACCAGTTGAAGATGTTTTACAGATGGCATCTTCCACCAGCAAACCTTGCCAAGATGTTCCAGAACAATTTGCCAACATGCTGGAAATGTAAAAAAGTACATGGAACATATTATCATTTATGGTGGACATGCCCAGTTGCGAAAAAATACTGGACTAAAATAAGAAGATGGATCGAAGAAATAATAGACCAACCTGTAGACTGGAAACCAGAGATCTTTTTGCTGGATATTTTAAACAGAAAATATAGTAAAGAAATAAGGTACTTAATTCTACAAATAACAACGGCAACAAGAATAGCATACACACAGTTCTGGAAAAATGAGAATATACCATCAGAGGAAGAAGTGATAAGAAAAAATCCTGGACTGTGCTGAGATGGACAAATTAACAAAAGAGATAAAAGAAAAGGAAGACACAGAGTACTATCTAATATGGAACAAGTGGTATGTCTGGTTGGAGACTAGAAATAACAGAGGAGAATAAATGTGGAAAGGTAAAAAGTGGAAAATGTGTGTTTAATAAAAACAACAGGACAACAAGGATAAATATTCCAAAGAAGAATAAGGGGGGAAAATGTAAGTAATAGAAGATTACCGTTACAAAATTGCTGTTAAAAAAAGGGAGGAGTATACACTGTGTGTGTATGTGTGTTATGTTTTGTTTTGTTTTGTTGGTTTAAAAAATAAAAAATTATATTAAAAAAAGGTGCCGGAACTCCATTCTGGGCGTTCTATGAGAAAAAAAGCCCTGCTGAGGAAAATTAACCAATGGAACAGCTTGCTATCAGAAGTTGTGGGTGCTTCATCATGGAGGCTTTTAAAAAGAGACTGGACAGCTATTTGTCTGAAATGGTATAAGGTCTCCTGCTCAAGCAGGTGGCTGGACTAGAAGATCTCCAAGGTCTCTTCCAGCTCTACTTTGTTCTGATTCTTGAGATTCTCCTGGACTGCAAAGAGATCAGATCAGTCAATCCTAAAGGGAATCAATCCTGATGTTTTTGGGAAGGTCATATATTGAAGCTGAAGATCAAATACTTTGATCACCAAATGAGAAGAGAAGACACATTGGAAAAGACCCTGATGTTGGGAAGGATTGAAGGCAGGAGAGAAGGGGACAGCAGAGGAGGAGTTGGTTAGATAATATCATTTCATAAATTTCAGCAAACTGAAGAGACAGGGAAGGATAGGAGAGCCTGTCATGCTATGGTCCTGGGATTGCAAAAAGTCAGACAGGATTTAGTGATTGAACAACAGCAACAATAGCACTACCAAAACCACTAACTACTTACAATCTTAAAAATCCTCAATTAAAAACTATATTCTATAGCCGAAGTTGCCTTCATTGAACACTAAAAACAAGGTTTTTTTTTGGTGGGTATAGACTTTGGGGATAAGATTTGCAACTGCACAAAGGTGAAGACCTTTAGGTTGACTTCTGGAAAGATTAAATCCTGTCTCACTGTTTCTTTAATATTCCTCAGGAGGGTCAATAAACACATGGATAGGATGATTTGGTAGACTTTGTGTATTTAGACTTTCATACAACATTTGACAAAGTTCTTAAACAAATGCACTTCAGCAAACAGAGCAATCACTAAGCTTTCCTATATTATAGTTCAATAAGTTATTACAAACTAGAAATAAAGAATAGAACAAGCTGGATAATTCTCATAATGTTGGAACAGAGAAGCTTTACTGAGACTGTCAGATTGGAGAGGTTGATCTGAAGGTCTATTTTCTCTTTCTAATTTATCATGATAAATTGGTATCAGATTGTGATTCACCCTCCCTTATTTTTCTGTAATTAAAGTTGGTTAAAATGAAGTTTCTTGGATCATGAAGAGGGAGAGGGAACAAGTGAGTCGAAATGAGCATATGTCCCTTCCATGTGTGTACCATGAGACATTACATGCCTGTACATAAGGGCTGAAGTTTACTTCACAATTTTGCAGTACTCAATTCATCATTCACACAGTATCATCAAATTCTGTAAACTGCATGAAAGATCCCTTTGTACCTACTATGACTGTGAGAACTTACCATTTGTTCTTGTGCTTTGTTCTCTGATCCATAGCATGTCGCATAAAATGTTACAAATCCATAAGAGAGCCTTTCCCCTTATCTCACAACAGCTGAATCTTCTCAGAAAACCTTACACATTCTTTCAAATCAGTTTTTTTTATTGAATGAAGCCCAAGATGGTACAAAAGTATACATGCTTATGAAATCAAAATTCCTTTTCGTCTTTGGACCAGATGGACTAGGAAACCAGAAGATGGATGGGGAATTTGTTTTTCTTTGTAGAAATTTTTCTGTTAGAAAGAAGTTCCCTGTCTATGATCCAACTAGGGAAAAGGAAAAAGGAGGAAGGGAGGAAGAAAGGAAGAAAGTCTACTATAAGTATTGAATTCCTTGCATTTTCTTAGAATAGACATAAGACTGCATCCAGATTAATTTTCACATTCCCCTTGACTAAAGTCCCATTGACTCAGCATGGACTTAGTTGGGCTTCAACCAAAAATAATTTTGACAGTGAGTAAAGAATAATATACATTTTTGGGAACACTGCCATGTAGCAAAAAACAAAGTGTAACATATTAATAGTTTCCACTGCTTATACTATCATGCCAAAGAGAACAAGAATATTGGTCTCAGTTTATTATTATTGCATTTCAGGTTTTAAGAAAAACAACTTTTCCTATGTGAAACAGAGGTCATTTTGACCATCGATGGCTCTAATGAAACAGGTTTATATACATATTAGATTGCAAGTGTTTAATCAGAATTGGAAAAATGTGGCATATTGTTACCTAAATACCTCTCAAGGAACAGAGACCTAAGAATTAAATCCAAAATCGAAAAAAGTAGAAAAGATGGCTTCCTGATATACACTATTTAATTTTGTGCTTCTTTCTGAACATGAGAGCAATTTGTAGAATACTATCCAGACCAATGAAAACAAGAAAATGATACGAATAAGTCAGTAACTAGAATAGCCAGGGGTATATAGAAAGTTCAAAGTATGTGGGAGCTGATTTGGGAAATAGCTTGTGAAAAATTGTAGCTTTTTCAGTAAAAGTTGTTGTAAGTTCTTTTCTTTTGCTCACTGTTTATTATTAGTTTCTCATTGCCCATTTTAGGATTCAGATATCCAAAGCTACACAAGCTGTAAATGACGATAGCATCCCTCAGTGACTGCTTCATATTCTTAGAGTTTGGCACTTTCTGAAAAAGAGGCTGGCATGAAAGTAAAAGCTAGGGATTGTCCCCATGACAACACACTTCTACTACTTCTTTATTTTTATTCAGGAGAGGAAAACATAATGTTTATTGATATATTGTTCATTTGAGCTGTACCCATTTGGACTATCACTACATGACAGTTAAAAATGAGAGGGGTTTTTGTGTCTGGATTGTATCTGGATCCAGATTTTTATAGTTCAGATATGGTAATCCTACCCATAAGGTTTTTTTTTTAACAAGCTAATTAAGTACTACCTGAGAGGCATGTCTGTTAGGAAGATTCACAGCTGATTTAAAAAGTGTACTCAGAGAGTGCTGGTGAAAACCTATTTGTGCTTCTCAGCCAGTCTCGAGACAATACAAATACATGAGAACATGACAGACAACCTAGCAGACAACTTTGTCTCCCAAAAGGTAGAGAAGGGAATTAGGGGATTAGCCATTTTGGATCTAATTCTCACTAACAGAGATGAAATGATAGAAGGTGTTGAAGCCATAGGAACCCTGGAAGGAAGTGATCATGCAATATTAGAATTCAACATTATAGAAGCACAAGCAATAGAACACAGTCAAACTAGAGTCTTGGACTTCAAGAGAGCTAATTTCAATAAACTTAGAGAGGGCTTGGGAAGGATTCCATGGATGAGAATCCTCAAGGGAAAAACAACTCAAGAAGCTTGGGAAATTTTGAAAAATGAGATAATAAAAGCACAGTCTAGCACAATACCAACAAAGAGGAAAAATAACAGCTCTCAAAAGAAACCAGCATGGCTGCATAAAGAACTCTCTGACAATTTGAAAGATAAAAAGGACAAGTACAGAAAGTGGAAAGAGGGGAACATAACTAAGTCAGAATATCAGCAAATAGCCCGAGCCTGCAAAGATGAAGTGAAGAAAGCCAAGGCTCAAAATGAACTAAGGCTTGCGACCAAAGTCAAAAATAACAAAAAAAGCTTCTTTCAACATGTAAAAAAACAAGAAAAAAGTGAAGGAAATGATTGGTCCATTAGTGGGTGAAAGTGGCAAGAAGGTGACAAGCAACAGGGAGAAAGCAGAACTATTTAACTCGTTTTTTGCATCTGTCTTTACACAAAGGGAAAAAACAGACCAACCTATCAAAAATAGTGCCATAAAAAACAAAATAGAAACACAAGTTAAGATAGGCAAGAAAATGGTAAGCGAGCACCTGTCCATCCTAGATGAGTTCAAATCGCCAGGACCGGATGGATTACACCCCAGATTTCTCAAGGAACTGGCAGATGTGATATTGGAGCCACTGAACTATATTTTTCAAAGATCAGTGGCTCCTTAAATTCTCCTTAATCAGTGAACACCTACAGGCAAACAAGGTCATTACTAAAAGCCAACACGGGTTTGTCAAAAACAGATCTGCCAGACAAATCTTATTGCATTCTTTGACCAAGTGACAAAATTAGTGGATCAGAGGAATGCTGTGGACATAATCTACTTGGACTTCAGTAAGGCGTTTGATAAAGTAGATCACAATCTACTACTTGATAAGATAGAAAAATGTGGGGTAGACAGAATCACCACCAGATGGATCCGTAGCTGGCTGACCGGCCTTACTCAGCGTGTGGTCCTCAATGGAACTGCATCTATATGGAGGGAAGTGTGTAGTGGGGTGCCCCAGGGCTCTGTTCTGGGCCCAGTACTCTTCAACATCTTCATCAACGATTTGGATGAATGGATAGATGGGGAACTCATCAAATTTGCAGACGACACCAAGCTGGCAGGAATAGCCAACACTCCAGAAGACAGGCTTAAGATACAGAAGGATCTGGACAGACTTGAACACTGGGCACTAACTAACAAAATGAAATTCAATGGTGAAAAAAGCAAGGTTCTACATTTAGGCAAGAAAAACCAAATGCACAAGTACAGTATAGGTGGCACCATGCTCAATAGTAGTAACTGTGAGAGGGACCTCGGAGTCCTAGTAGACAATCACCTAAATATGAGCCAGCAGTGTGCTGCAGCTGCCAAAAAGGCCACCACAGTGCTAGGCTGCATTAACAGAGGGATAGAATCAAGATCACGTGAAGTATTAATACCACTCTTCAATGCCTTGGTAAGGCCACACTTGGAATACTGCATCCAGTTTTGGTCACCACGATGTAAAAAAGATTTGAGACTCTAGAAAGAGTACAGAGAAGAGCAACAAAGATGATTAGGGGACTGGAGGCTAAAACATATAAGGAACGGTTGCTAGAATTGGGTATGTCTAGTTTAACGAAGAGAAGGACAAGGGGGGACATGATAGCAGTATTCCAATATCTCAGGGGCTGCCATAAAGAAGAGGGAATTAAGCTATTTTCCAAAGCACCTGAAGGCAGGACAAGAAGCAACGGGTGGAAACTAATCAAGGAGAGAAGCAACCTAGAACTAAGGAGAAACTTCCTGACAGTGAGAACAATTAATCAGTGGAACAGCTGCCTCCAGAAGCAGTAAATGCTCCAACACTGGAAGTTTTTAAGAAGAGATTGGACAGCCATTTGTCCGAAATGGTGTAGGGTTTCCTGCCTGAGCAGGGGGTTGGACTAGATGACCTCCAAGGTCCCTTCCAACTTTACTACTATTACTATTACAGTATTTGTTAAGTACTTGAAGGGATGTATGGGGTATCCTAAAATACAGGACACAGAGTTGTAAGCTAGAGGAATGAATTAATAAATGATTAAATGTTATGAAATGCTTCCAATTGATAAGAACAGATTAAAAGTGCAAGCAGTGAGATGGTGAACTCCCCTTTGCACAATTGTTCAAGCAGAGGTGATGGTGGATTTGAGAAGACTTTAATTGGGGGCGGGTTAGATTGAATGGGGACCTTAATAAATAATAAATTCTTCCAATGCATGATTCTCTTAATAAAGCATCCAGGTGCAAATCACCCTTATTGACTGAGCATTTGCCATCAAGTTGGTGTTGACTTTTAGCAATCTCATACATTGATCATCCAAGGATGATCTGTTTCCCAACCTGGCCCTTCAGATATTCCAACAGTGCACCCATTGCTGCTGTCATCAAGTCCATCTATCTTGCTGATGGTCATCTTATTCTCTTTCCTTCCACCTTTCCCAAAATTATAGACTTCTCCAGAGAGCTAAGTCTTTGTGTAATGCATCAAGAGCATGATGATTTATGTCACTTTGCTTTGAGTGAGAACTTTGAATTACCTTGCTCACGATCCATTTGGTTGTTTTCTTGGCCATTCATGATATATTGTGGAATCTTTCCCAACAGCCAAAATTCAAGAGCTTTAATATTATTTCTATCCTCCTTCTTCAAAGCCCAACTTTTGGTTCTATAAAGTATCACACTGAAAACCATAACATCAGCAATAACATTGGACAACAATTTTTTTTCAAAAGTTTACCTTCCTGAAAAGCTGTTGGTGATTGTGATAAACACCTTTAGACTCAACACAAATATAATTCCAAATGACCGTATCATGTAGGAATCTTGAGAAATGTGAAATTACTTTTTAATGATTCTAATCTAGTTAGTTGCATAAAATTTCTGACATTCTGCATGAGTTCAGGAGGACCAAAAGTGTTTTGCTGATGAATTTTTTTTGTACTCAGTCTCTGATCCATTCTCGCTGTAGTGTCCAAAGCTAGTAGCCAGCACTGATGGATTCCAGTTGCCCTGATACCATTTATCCATTGTGTCATTGTCCTGGTGAAAACTTTCACCATGTTCATCACTGATTGCACCTAGATTTTCAGGAAAGATGTCCAAGTATGAATACAGAAAATGAACCTTCACTGATATATCGCACATCATGATCTTATATGCTGTAAGAAGTTTGTCAACCAACTGAATATAGTTTGGTGTTCTGTAGTTGTCAATAAAATTCTCAATGACATCCTTGAATGCTTTCTGGGTGATTTTCTCTGACCCCACTAACAAATCTTTGAACTGTTTGTTACATGGATGATGCATCTGATGTAACTGTTTGTTACATGGATGATGCATCTGTGGACCAAAATATGCCTTCCTTAATCTTAGCATCAATTATTCTTAGGAACATCTGTCTCATATAACAGAAACCTTCATTTTCCTTGTTCATCTCTTTCACAAAATTTTTCATCAGTCTGAGTTTTATGTGAAACAGAGGCAACAATATCTTTCTTGAGTCAGCAAGTGGGGTTCCTGTGTCACATTTTTTTGTTCTGGAACCAAATTCCTTTGGAGTGGTGATTTCTTTTTAATGCAATACAACTCTCTTGCACAGCTGTCCAATTCTAATATGTAACAACAGTACTTAGTATATCCGAGTTGCATTCTAAGCAGGAGAGCTACTACTTTTAGATCTCCATAGATATTCTAGTTGTACTTGGTATGCTGAATGTGCTTCAACAACAGTTCTGCTCTTTCACACATTTCTTTCATGTGTGCTGCATGGCCATCAGATACTGAAGAGTTTCTATAAAATATATCCAAAGTGTTCAGGAACCAAAATCTTTGTTGTACAATATAATTGGCCTTTTAGAAAACCAGCTTGAACATCTGGCATCTTCCTTTCCATGTAAGGCTCTAATCTGTGTTAAATGACCTACATTCTATTTAATACCTGCAGAATACCACAAACAATCCATCAAATTGGAGTGAATATTAGAATCCAATTTTATTTGTATTATTGTGCACCTTGGGCTGGCTTTCCCAATTTTTCAGAGTTGTGTGGAAATAACAAAAATTGCTGGTAAGTATTGAAATATATTATGGGTTGGGGAAAGCAGAAATAAATTACAGGCAATATAGTTAACCAAGGATGTTAGTGTATTAAAGTAATGATGATAGTGTATATGTGATCACCTATATTTAGGTACCTGAAGGAAAAGTATTCTTTTCATCTATTTTTTTTCCACTTGTGGGAAATTTATTTTGACAGCAGTTTACAAGGTATTTAATGCATATGTTGAAATAGTAAAAAAGTGGGTGTGAAGAAATAATTCAGCATTACACAGTACAAGTTCTGGTATTTGGGGGCCTAGGGGTAAGAGACATCCTTATCTTTATGTTTTCTCTGCCAATGTTTTTGTGTTTATACTCTCAACCCACCTGCAATAAATGTCCCCAGAGAGAGAAGCAATTGATGATGATGAAGCTTCATTCTTATCACTGCTTAAGTCAGTGTTTCTCAATTTTGGCAACTTTAAGATATGTAGCCATCAACTCTGCTGGCTTGGCTGGAAAAGTCAATGAAAGCAAGATGAAAGTAACTTGGAAGAGCCAGAAGCAATAGTTGCAAGAGCTGAAAGCACCAGGCAATTATTATGAGTGTTCTCTATGGCAGTATTTCTCAACCTTGGTGACTTTAAGGTCTGTAGACTCCAATTCCCAGAATTCCCAAGATGTCCAATGATGCTGGTTATGATTAAGCATGATCTAAGAGGACAATCTAGCCTTATGTGTTTTAATTGCATTTCTTCTTAATATCATCCTAAGCCATTATATTTGTATTCTACAAAAAAATTGTTAGTGTATTAATTTTCTCATGCGAAATTAGCAATTTAAAATTTAGATGATTGTCCTAGTGGACAAGCAACTAAATATGAGCCAGTAATATGCGGCAGCAGCCGAAAAAACCCAATGCAATCCTAGGTTGCATTAACAGAAGGATAGAATCAAGATCACACAAAGTACTACTCCCGCTTTATAAAGCCTTAGTAAGACCACAAATGGAATACTGCATCCAGTTTTGGTCACACCATTGTAAAAAAAGATGTTGAGTGTTTGGAAAATGTGCAGAGAAGAGAAACAAATATGATTAAGGGCCTGGAGGCTAAAACATATGAACAATGGTTTAGTCTAGTGAAAAGAAGAACCAGGGGTGACATGATAGCAGTGTTCCCATATTTGAGGGGCTGCCACAAAGAAGAGGGGGTCAATATATTTTCCAAAGCACCAGAAAGCAGAACAAGAAGCAATGGATGGAAACTAATCAAGGAGAGAAGCCATCTAGAATGAAGGAGAAATTTCCTGACAGTGAAAACAATTAACCAGTGGAACAGCTTGCCTTCAGAAGTTGTGGGTGCTCCATCACTGGAGGCTTTTAAATAGAGACTGGACAATAACTTGTCTGAAATGGTATAAGGTGTTCTGCATGAGCAGGGTATTGGACAGACAAGGTTTCTTCCAACTCTGTTATTCTGTTAATTCTGTTAAAACATTTAGGCTATGATGCAGAAGTAAGAATAAAAAGGGTCAGCCTTTATTAACTTATACATATGTGATAGTTAGAAATACAAGGCAATAACCGATGTAATTTAAGCCCATAGAAGCTCTTCCTTAAAAGTATAGTCAGTCTTGAAAAAAGCTATGCCTAATTTTATATTTCAAAAATAAAGATCTTCTTTCATAGCCAAACCACTTGAGAGAAATTTCACCTCCTGTTTAATTCCTGCTCAATGATTTTTAACTCTCATTTCCTTCCACTGGATTCTACCTGGCAAATATCCCATTCATTATGAGTCCCAGCTATGATAAAGTGATTTGGTTTTAGGACTTAAGAAGAAGCAGAATATAAAAGCATAAGGAAATTTGTAATTGGTAGATATTTACGAAGAAATGACATACATTTGCATGTTAGTCAGGATCTCTCTCGGGAAAGAAGTGTTTGAAATGAGACAAAGAAATGGCACTTTTTTGTATTAATTGACTAAGATCATTACTTTACTTTCAAAGAAACTCAGGGGGAATACAAGTGAGGTTAGGTTAGCAAAATGTATGTCATTATTCCTACCATTATCACTTTTAAAATAATAGAAATGCAGTATTGATGGGCAACGTGCCAACAATAGAATTCCATTACTTTTTCTGGTGTGTAGCACACAAAGTTTTTCAACTCTTCAAATTGTATAATATAGAGTACATAAAAATAGGGGCAGTGGCTAAGATTGCCTCTTCCAAGTTTTTATTGCAGGTAATGCTTTTTGTTGTGTAGGTTTTTTTTTTAATGGAATAGAAGAACTGGAGAGAGAACATCAAGAGATAATGCGGTGTTTCTTCTGTAATGGTGATCTGTCCATCAGAACAAACTTTGTAAACTTGATTTTTGCTTAGTTCTCTCAATCCTCATCACATTGGAGAGGCTACTGATTCAATAATAAACTTCCCTCTTGAGGCAGAAGCAGGCCTGAACAATTGAGTGAAATAAGAACAAAACTCACTAATTAGTTAAAGGAGAGAGTGGGCAGCAGGTGAATGTGCTTCTTAAAGCATCAGGTACAGGGTGGTCCTCAACTTAGAGAGTCCTCGACAGGGTATATACAAGGCAGTTCTCGACTTACGACCACCATTGAGCCAAAGTTTCCATTGCTAAATAAGACAATTGTTAAGTTCCCTATGCCATCCATCTGGTAAATTCACAAGATTTGTTTTTCTCATCATGCACATGTATACATAACCTGAACTAGACTGTTGTTTTTAACTGTATCATATAATATGTGTGGGTATATGCATAATTCTGTATTTATTTATTTATGTATGTCATATTTATGTAGTGTATATCGGTGGTTGGTGACCCTTTGAGAGCTGTATGCAACGGAATTTCATTTTAATGTATGACGATTAGTGTACATTCAAAGTGACAATAAAGTTATTATTCTGTCATATTCTAAGTGAGTTTTTGCCCCCATTTTACAATTTTTCTTGCCACCGTTGTCAAGTGATTCACTGCAGCTGATAAATTAGTCACATGGTTGTTAAGTTAATCGTTTCCCCAGTGATTTTGCTTGTGAGGAGGTCACCAGAGGAGATCACATGACCTTGGGGAATTGCAACTGTCATTGATAAGAGCCCATCGCCATGCCTCTGAATTTTGACTATGGAGATGCTGCAAAGGTCAGAAGTGAGAAAAATGGTCGTAAGTCACTTTTTTCAATGCCGTTGTAACTTTAAACGGTCGCTAAATGAATGGCTGTAAGTCAAGGACTACCTGTATTTTTTACCCGGTCATTTGATTAGTTTCTGTGAAAAGGAACACTGGGATAGATTTCACTGCTCATAGATATTCTAAGATACTTTGGTCTCAGTTGTGGAACATCAGATCAATGGTCCTAGTATTTTTCTATAGTTAGGTACAGTGATTTTACACGGTTACTTCATTTCTAACTATTTGATAAGGTTTATAGTAAATGGATCAGGAAGTGAGTTATGTCTCTGAATTTCTAGTTAAAAGACTATGACAGTGGCTGATTGAGGTTCCTGAAATATTCCTTAGTTAAGATTCTCAGCAAGCTCCTTGTATAGACTGATATGAAGATTGATGCCAATGAATCTGACACCATCCATATAAATCTCCTAGCAAATAAAGCTTCTTTAATAGATATCTTGACTCCACTGGATTATAGCATTACTCACACAGAGGAACATAAATTGCAATACAAAGTCTTTAGAAAGGAGAGATTGAGGCAATTTCAATCACCAGAACTACTAAAGTGCCGATTAAACTTGTTCAACAACATGTTCAAAACAATATGTCTACTCCATTAGAATTTTTTTTTTATTGATTAGAAAACCAGTTACCAACCACATTCATAAATCGTATTTGCAGTTAGATGAATCCAAGTTTAAGAAGCAGGGATTTGTTTTAATTTCAGAATGCAACATAGATTGACTCTCCATAAGCAATATTTTCTTTCGTTCAGGATCGTCTACCAGGAAAGGACATAAATAATAATATAATCTTCGTCTTGATCATAACATACATAAGCAGAAATGTGGCCACTAAATAAAGCCAGTTATATAGCTCAATGTTCAAAGGAGAATGGGCTCAGTTCTCTTTCATCGATCTGATGTGCTATGATGGGATATAATACAGCTCTCTGAAAAGGAAATCTAATTTAACAAGGATGCCCAGCTATTATATATATTTAATCTGTATGATGAAGAATACAACTGTATTCTTCTCATGTTCATTGAAAATACATTACATATGGTTGTGAATTTTCTTACTCATTGATCTCCATTTTGCCCCACCCAAGAGTTTTGAATAGATATTTTGAGCAGTTAATGGAATCTTTCCCAGAGCAGCATGGTGACCTAGTGGTGAAGATGCTTGCCTCTCACTTGGAAGGTTCAGAATTCAATCCTAGGGAGTGGCAGATGTTTCTTTCCTAGGGTACAAAATATCTGCTGCAAACTCCACATGGCATCAGGAAGGGCATCTTGCCAGTAAATGCTCAGCAACATCCAGTCATGAATGAAGGCAAATATTTGTGTCGCAGGATAATGTTGCAGGATGCAATCTGGGACCAGAGGTTTCGTCTTCTGAGCTTTTGGACTTGTGCTGGAGCCCATCTTCAGGAAACTTCTCTCTAGGCTAGAGAGAACTTCTATGAAGATGGGCTCCAGCATGAGTCCAAATTCTTGAAAGACCAAACTTCTGATCCCAGTGACTGACCTAGACTGGATCCTCCATCCAGTCACCCCAACTCTTCCCCTAATTAAGGGATTACAGGGTCATGAAAAGGGAGTTTTTAATGGAATCTGCTCCAGCTTGCCATACTGGGCGATAGTAGAGATGGAGAGAAATCCCACAGAGAAGAGGGTGTCAGAAAGAAAAAAGGAATCGGAAAGGGAAAGAAAACGTGTTAGTAAGAGTTAGTAATAGTCTTTGCAGACTACAACGTTTGTATGCTGTATCACAGAGACCCTAATTGTGGATGCTTCCTGTTTCTAAAGAGATAATAGTAAATTGTTTTGTGTTCTTGTGTTCCTTGAAAATGAGATATATGTGTTTCTTCATTTATCACCACCACCAAAGGTTTTCTGGCTTCTGCCATTTAATCAAAGTGAGAAATGGTTGATGAATTTCTGAGAATCAAACTCTATTATGAATTAATGGGATGTTTTACCATGAAACAGCAACAATTAAACCTTGTTTAAAATGAGTTGGAACAGTGGGTAAAAATTTCTTATCTTTGAGGAAACAGGGATTTGGTTGAAGGAGATACTGATTCATTTTTTCTCCCACTTCCTTAAACAGACATGAGGCAAATAGCCAGTTTCTGTTGTCAGCTTACTGAAAATCTACTAAGTCACCTTTCCTCATATTGTTAAGTATGTTGAGCAACCTGTGGCTTCCTCTAATGCCTCATGTGTGCCTTGCAATTTTATAAGCTTGCATTTCCAAATTTCAGTAGCAAAATGGCTGCTGATGCAGTTGTTTATTCTTCTTTATTCCCACCAAAGACGGGGAAATGAAACTGAGGAGAAACCTACTGACATTTCTACACTTTCTCTGAAAATAGCCTGAAAGCATGTTTAGGGTGGTCTATTTCATGATCACAATATAGTGGCCTTGTTGGGGAGCATTTTTCAGGAACTGGGTGTGGAAATTGAAGTGATTTGCCTCCTACTCCTAAGCTTAAATTTAAAGCTTCACTCACATCAGCTCCAGTTGTTTTTCTGTAGCCAAATGGAAGTTTGGAAGACTGAACTGTAGCTTTTTCAAAGTTTTCCCATGCCTGCTTGCAAGATGAGACATGGTATTGGAAAACTTCGAAAATTAAATGCCGAGTCTTAAGCATGAATCTTTGCCTCTAACTATATGGTTGCTAGATTGTGGCTCAAAGAAATTGACTTGCCTAATTTAAGGATGACTTAAAATAGGAGGATAATTAGGAAAGAATATTCTGAATCTCCATACAAAGGAGTAGGCATGTACTGAATACATTTGGCTTGAATCATACATAAAATTAATCTATAATATAGTTTCATTCTTTTATCTTGCCATTGTTTGCAAACCTATCCCAAGAAATGAAAGGTAAGAAAAATCACCCAGAAGTTGATGGATTTTATCATGATGCCTGATCAGTCTGACTTGCGCTATAGAGCTTGGTTGGAGAAGCTGAAGGTTTTCTAATTTTCCCTGGAAAAAGTAGAAGCTAAGACCCAGTTTTTAGTTTTAGTTTTTAAGTGATAAGTATACTGTATTTAGCAGCACTACCTCTCACTGGTCACCAAAACAATTAAAGGAATTGAACTAGAGATTGAAAACTATGATTCACTCTCTTGTCATCTTTCAGGCTAGGTTGCATGGGCTGCCCTTGAAGATCATCAGAAATTGCAACCAACACAAAATCCAGGTGCTTCCTTGCTGACTGGCACAAGACAATTCAGCCGAAGAATACCTATTTTGTGAGAATTGTCCTGATTCCCTGTAGATTTATGGTCCCAGTTAAAGGGACTGTCCCTTACCTATAAAGCTGCTTACTACCTTAGGGAACTATCTTCTCTGCCTGCCTTACTGACAAGGAGAGAATATGGCATATGCTCCCCACCCTGATTAGGGGGCAAGGACCTAGAGAATGACATTTTCAGTGGCCATCCATGACTGAGAACTAATGTGTTCACTTAGGTCAGGTTGGCCCCCACTCTTTTGTCTTTTAGGAAACTGATGAAAGCAGAGTAGGAGATTGGAGAGGAAAGGATTTCAAGAGAGTGAGCTGTTTGCTCTTCTACATATTGAAAGCAATGTGGTTATGCCAGTAGCAGGAAAAAGATCAGGCAAAGAAAAAATTAGCTACAAAATCTGCTTGCTTTTCTCCTCTACCCTTTTCCCTGCAGAGAAGAAAGATTGGAGAGAAAGAGATTTCAAGAGAGTAGTGTAAGCTGTTTACATAGCATGTCCATGGCTCTTGCATGACTGCATTGGCTTTAATATGTAGAAGAGCAGACAGCTTACTCTCCTGCAATCTGTTCCTTTCCAATCCCTCCGCTCTACACGGGGGGGGGGTAAAAAAAGGAATGCTTGAAAGATTATAAATGGACCATACAAATAGTTTTTCAGTACAGATGTAATTTTGGACAGTCGCTGAATGGGTGTCAATAAATGAGGACTGTTATAGTTAACAAATACTTATTAGTAATAAATAAATAAATAAATAAATAAATAAATCCATTTTATTTCCCAAAAAAGCTTCTTTTCCCAGACTAACCAGAATGGTTTCTGAAATGACATGCAGATTTCCTAGGTTAAAATCCTGCAAATATTCAGTTTCTGTGAAGTTCTCTTTGGAAACACAAATCTTTCATACAGACTTCTTCTTACATTCTTTCCAGCTAATCATATGATGGCAATGTAAAAGAGACCATCTATATGAATAATTGAAATAAATAAATAAATAAATAAATAAATAAATAAATAAATAAATCCTTTATTTTATTTTGGCTGCATCCTCTCACCATTCAAAGAAAATCTAAGTCTTCTGCCCACCTCAGGTTTGACTGAAGATTTTTTTTTTTTTTGTTTACCATTTTCATCAAGTAATCTTTATAGGATTTACAGCATGACCTAGTTTTGAGCAATAAATTCATAAATCTGTATTTAATACCTTATGTGAAGTCACACACTGGAAAAAAATTATCTTCTGATCAAAGCTTATAGTTAATGAAATATCTGCAGTTCACTTTAATGTGATGTGCTTCAGAAATGTTGGCTCTCTAGCTATTCCACATCTCCAAATTGTAGCAACCTTTAAGGTCAGTAGAGAAATGGATGATCTAATGAAGGCACTCTGGTAAAGTACACAGTGTTACCTTGCTTCCTGGAAACTCTGGCATTGCTGTTTTCCTTGCGTACACAGTGCATGTACTTGGGTACAGTAAAGCGTCAGTTTCTGAAGCTTTTTATAAACAGTCACTTCCAACGCGGCAGATGTTACAGGAATGATTTGCAATCCTGCTTCTTCCCGTGTGCGTCTTTATGTCATCCTGAATATTAACTGAGTTTAGAACATGTTTCTGCAGGGAACATGGATCAGAAAGGAATTCCAACAAGATTAATCTCGCCAGAGATGTACTTGGCTATTTTAACTCTGAAAACTCTAAGATCAGCTGATCAAAACAAGACAATTAAAAATATCTACAAGCTGCTGCTGAGAGCCCTTGCTACTGCTCCTTATCTCTAATTATGAAAATTATAAGGATCTCTCCTGCAAATGCCAGGATTTACAGAAGTGCAAATTTAATTCACCCACTGTTTGCTGGTGTATTAATTCTACTAAATTTGTGAAGGGGATGATACAGAGAGTGCTGCAGAGAAAGATATAACTTCCTGTATGTGTAGAGATAGAATGGCATGTCCAAACGAGGTAGAGGGAGTTACTTTGTTTTAAAAATGTGTCATAACAAGATTTCTGTGATAAACTGGAGTCTTATTTTACCTTGATACTTTAAACAGCTTTAAGGCCTGTCTCCGCCTCCTCTAGTAAGATATTAGAATTGAAATTTTTGGCCTGTTCAAGTTGGCATTTTTTAAGATCACAGAATAACATCTGGAAAATCTACTTAAGTTAAGGGCATCCTATTTATTTTGAACTTAAGCCAGGCTGAAAGGTAATCAACTTTTATTTATTAATTGATACATTATATTCTGGTTTTCCACAAAATGATGCTTGAAGTTGCTAGCAGAAGCTGAATATCAAGCAAAAGAAAAACCAAGATAAAAATAGGTAAAATGATAAGTTGGTTCATAAGATAAAAACCAGTTGCAACTTATTTATGATCAACAGCATATCTTTATCATTTTCTTAATAAATAAATAATAAAATAAATAAAAGATGCACCAGTCTCTCTCTTACAGCAGCTCTGTAAGGGATGTGTCTAAGTGTCCTGCTTCCAGAATTATAAGCTTAGATAGTTAGGATTGTGTCTTGCAAAATAATGATATACTGTATAAAGAGGAATTGTTTCAACAAAACTACAAAGTTGACTAAAAGCAGCCATGTGGCCTTTTTCAGGCAGAGAGGTTAATGGCTTAGCCTTGTTTGGGGTTTTATAAACCGTTCTGTGGATTGTTGCAGTGAATTTAAAAAGACACATTTCCCATTTAGAATTTTAAAACACAATCCTTCCCTGTTTCTATCTCTCTTCTGAATCACTGGTTCTCAAGGGAAACTATATAAAAAATAAACAAACCAAATATTCTTAGCCAGGGTAAGGAGAAAGAGGCAGCAAAACACCCTTTCTCATTAATCCTCTGCATCTGGTCTTATTGTTTAAATGGTATTTAAAGTAAAACACAGGCATAGACAGCAAAATGGAAACTGGACTTCTTTTTCAGCTAGTAATGCACCATGTCAAGGCCAATAAAATGCAGCCAGCATACTCTTTCTTTTCCTTCCTTCCTTCCTTCCTTCCTTCCTTCCTTCCTTCCTTCCTTCCTTCCTTCCTTCCTTCCTTCCATTTTTAAAAATCTATTGGCTATTTTAAGAGCCAGCTAGAAGAATAGAAGAATATAATATAGATGATTATACCAGCAATTTCACACCTACTGTATATAGTTAATAGTTTAACTAAAACTTTTCATTTGATTTTAAGATCAACTAAATTCAACTGTATGTTATTCCCAAGATGCTCAGTGATATTTGCAGAGATATCAAAAAACAGGGGCACTTTTAAAGAACATTTGACCAATCACTGGATTGCAAACCTTTCTCTCATTTTGCGATTCTTTGCAAAGACCTTTTGTTTGACAATGCTCTTTTCCTGACAGTGCCCTTTTACAGCTAACTTATGTTTCCAGTCTGTATTCACTATAGGTCTCCAACTGATTTAGTCTTTTTAAACTTTAGACAGTGGAATAGCACATCTAGCTTCAGCTCAAACCATGTGCTTATGGAGATGTAGAATGAATAAGATTTCTAATGAGAGCAGAGTAAAAATAACTTCCATCTTGGTTATATAGCTTTAGGAAGTTAGCTATGTTGTCTTCTCTTTGCTCCTTACAGCTGTGTGTATGGATGTGTGACTATATGGGGGAATGGGGGCAGGGTTTATTTTTTGTGTCAGTGAAGTTTCTTGACTGTTCTACAATGTCAGTGCAATTTTATAATCTTTCTCAATATGAAGGATATAACATATAATTATAATTAAGTAATTGAAGCCTGATTTTGTTTCATTCCATGTGCTGGTAGGTCAAAAGAGAGTTAACTGCACTTAAACCCATTAATTAAAATTCTCTTATAACTGTGTATGTTTATTTGATTCATATCACATCTATTTAGGAGGCCATTTGTTCTGTGTTATTGATTGGAAACTATGCAGCTCTGTTTACTTGAGGAAAACCATAAATGTAAGTCTATTAATAGTATTGTATATCAACATTGCAATTCTAAACATGGGGTGGAAGGAAAGTTCTGGAAGACAGGAGCCCTTTCCAAATGTGTCTTTCCCCCCCCTTCTGATTTTGTTTTTTTAAAGAATGCCCTTCCTTATCAGGTAGATTTCCAAGCATATTAGATATGACAGGACTCTGATATCTTAACCCTCTGTCAGCCACTAACTAGGCAAATAAGCTACAATAAAAGCAAGAGAAGTGAGAGGTGCTGTTAGAACTGGCCTAGATATGTGTGTCTGGAGACTGCCATTTTGTCAGAAGGAAGCAAGATTTTGTCTGGGAAGAGGAGACATAGGACATTGAGGGACTGAGAATAAGACAGAGGTGACTGTAAAGAGTCCTGCAGCAAAGAAAGCAACAATGAAAGGATCAAGAATCTAATGGAGACTAGAAGCTTGATAAAAACTGATGCACCCCCTAAAAAGGAATCTGCACAGGAAATTAGAACAACAGCAGAAAGCTGGTGGAATTAAAGCAAAATAATAAAAGAAGATAAAAAAGAATGAGAATAAGGATGAATTAGAATGAAACTTTGGAGGGGCTGGAGTGAATGCAGCATTACTTAAAGAACCCGGTTACCAGTTTTGGCAGAGACTGTGTAATAACTTGATTTATGGACAACTATTTATATACAACAATCTGGAAAAGGCAAGAAGCATAGGAGACTTTATACACAAAAGTAAAGCACCGGGATCCCAGTAAAAAAGTCAATAGTTAATACAGTAGCAGTAAACCTAAGGATTAGGAAGCTGGATGAAGTAAGCATCGGAATAAGAAATAGGTTTTACAATTTATGTTAGGAAAACTAACGTTGGGTAAGCTGCTGAGCAAAAAATAAATCCTCGTAAGAGAGTTACACAACCCTGTGTGTCATTCTGCTCAACCTAGAAAAAATGCCCCATGGTTGGCTGGCTGGGTGATTACTCAGAAGCCAACCCTATTTATTGTCCTTAGGATTCCATTTATATTTATTAATTTTTCTGATTAGATTGTTTATTGTATGAACCAGATTCTTGTCTGACCAAATTTGACCTGAGACTAAGGAACTGAAATGAATGTCAGTATTATGATTGCTTCAGATCTTACCGTAGACAAGGACCTAGAAAATATTAGACCACATACTAGGATTCCTTTTCTTTTTGAAATGATATAGTAAGAAATTATGGTGTGGTAGTAAATATAGAATATCGAATAATAGGATTGGGAGGGATCTTGGGAATCTTTTAGTCAAACCTCTGCTTAAGCAGGAAACCCTACACCATTTTAGAATCTATACCATTTTAGACAAATGGCTGTCCTATCTCTTCTTAAAAACTTCCAGTGTTGGAGCACCCACAACTTCTGGAGGCAAATTGTTATAGTGGTTAATTGTTCTAACTGTCAGGAAATTTCTCCTTATTTCTAGGTTGTTTCTCTCCTTGATTAACACCTCCAGTGCCAACTGCTATATCACAATGACCACAACCACTATCACACAAGCAGCTGAGCTGGCTGGGGAGAGGTCTTAAAGGGGCATCATCAGCCCAAGTGCTAGTTAATCTCAGACAGCCTGCCCTCTCACAATCCTGAAAGACAAACATGTACTTTCTGAGGATACAGATGTAGCTTTATAATTGGGACCCAAATCTTACATCTGATATTTAAATTTATAGGCAATTTTTCTATATTTTAGAATATCCCAGTGTGTCTTATCCACAAAGAAAGTTTTTACAGAACATTAAATGGTTCCCAGAATAATAGTTTTGTGCACTGTGACTCAAACTCCTAGTGATCAATTATTTCAGGTAATGTATATGTATATGTATATTTTAGCTTCTGTTCAAATTAAAGTGTACCCATCTTGCCAACCATTTTGTGAATCAGCTTTCATGCTGAAAAAAAAGTGTCAAGGTGCCAAAGGATTTTTTAAAAAATTCCCAATGAACCCATCTAAACAATGGTACATGAAAATCATGTACCAAAATCATAAAACTAAATCAAATTTAGGTACATTTTTGTTTAGTTATTCCATACTGAATTTGGGTATAAGATGTTTAATAGCCTGATACCAAATCATGGCAAGAAGAAGTGAGAATGTCAGGCCTCCAAAACTAAGAAACAAACAGGTGTCTTCATTGTTCCAAACCTATAGAAACCTATCTTGCCAAATTGAAGCAGCCTAATATCTACATCAAGCATATACTCTGGGAACTATTAAGGAGGGACTGTCTTCATTCTTTTTCTCTCACACAAACTAACAGCACTGAGTTGCCTCTTACTCCTCTGGAATGCACTAGGTCTCCCAAGAAAGCAGAACTCTTGAAACAAACATTGTCTGAAAAGAAACTTTTATTAGGAGTTAATGATAGCAAGGAAGCAAAGCGAGGTCTCAGGGGAAAACCTGTACAAGTAGTATATCAAAGGCATTATTTGTTACTTCTCCCACCCAGGGTCCCACTTTCTGTTTGAATCTTGGCCAATCAACAGGTGGTATATTGTTTTGGTAACTGTCTCCTTTAGCATGCTCTTCCAGGCCTCTCTCAATTTCGTTTCCCTCTGGCTCCCAGCACAAACCTTCGCCCAGATAAGAGTGATGGTGTTTAGTCACATTCCTTCCCCTGGGGGGAAGGGTAGTGTGGCATAGGCAATGCAAAGCATATTGTATATCCCCACAACAGATCCCCCCCCTCCCAACAGAATAGCAGGCCCCCCAAAATGGTTATAAAAGCATATACAGGTTACAAAGAGTAGTAATATGTTTCTTTGGGGATCTGATGCCCTCCTTCTTGGGAATACAGTGCTCTACATTTCATCAGAGAAAAGCAGTCACCAGCCTGGAAGACAGAAGGACTCTGATTATGGGCTTTCCATAAGCTACCTGAAAAAGAACATCTTCACTAGAAAGAATTGGGTACTATGCAACATATCTCTTATTAGACCCAAGAAGCAAAGAGAATGAAAAAAAAAAAAAGAAAGAAACCTCTTATGAGGAAAATCATAAAGAAATAGATATGAAAACCTTTGGGTCTCATATCTGTTACATATTTATTCTAAGATTTTTGCAGCAAATTTTTGAGTACAGTAAATTTGATTAGGTAGTTTGTTTATCTATTACCTGAAGAAGCCAGCAATCATCATATGTGTTTCTTAAATACGTGTTTCTTAATACCTATCTGTATTAAGAAACAAAATGTACCTGATTGCATTTTTATAAAACTTGAACAATTTTCATCAGTTTTTTTTTTTTAGGATATTCTTTTGTTTCTTGAAAAAAGAAAATATGTTAACCAAAGCAATGTTTGTCTGCTCAGCTTTTCAAACTCTTGTACACAGTCAATCCTCAATGCTTTTTGTTAGAAGCAAGTTGTTGTGCTGAACTTACATGGGATTTGATGGGAGCAAAGTATAATTCAAAATTGCAACTTCACACTCTTTTCCATCAAGATCAGAACAGAATAGAATAGAAGCTGGAAGGGACCTTGGAGGTCTTCTAGTCCAGCCCCTGCTCAAGCAGGAGAACCTATACCATGTCAGACAAGTGACTGTCCAGTCTCTTCTTAAAAACCTCCAGTGATGGAGGGCCCACAATTTTTGAAGGCAAGCTGTTCCACTGGTTTATTGTCCTCACCGTTAGGAACTTTCTCCTTAATTTCAGGTTGCTTCTCTCTTTGATCAGTTTCCAACCATTCTTTCTTCTTCTGCCCTCTGGTGCTTGGGTGAATAACGTGACCCCCCTCTTCTTTGTGGCAGCCTCTCAAATATTGGAAAACTGCTATCATGTCATCCCCATTTTTTTCTTTTCTTTAGACTAGCCAAACCCAAGTACACTATATCTTGTGGTATTTATTCCCTGATAACTGCACTGAGAAGAGTCCTTTCTTTTTGTAATGCTAGAGCAGCCAAACTCAGCTTCCTGTGCAAAGTTGATTTAGTGGCTATGGCCTGGATTCATTTTGAAAATATGACAGAATTCCTTGGAACATGTGTAGAATCTCATTTTTTTATCACAGGGTCATCCAACTTTTCTTTCCCTTCAGAATGAAAGAGGACATTTTCTGGTTTTTAGACTCACAGGCACGATTACGTCTCTTTACAGTATTTGAAAATGGCTTGATTTAGACATTCTTTTTTTCAAAGGAGGTGGACTTAAAATATTTATTATCATGTTAACCAAGGCTTGGCCTCGGTATTTGAAAGCAGACTCATTATTGTAAGGACTAAAAGAATTTTTATAACAATTCTTTAGATAAGGAGTGGTATGCTAGTGTTACTTTGCAGAATGTGGCTATTTTTTTTTAAAGTTATAAAAGCCTTAATGTTTATATGTAGACCTGCATCTTGCAGGTGATACTTTTACAAAATGATAGCTTTTACCATGTAAAATTGTGTGATCAAAAAGAAGGACTAGGGGTGACACGATAGCTGTGTTCCAATATCTCAGGGGTTGCCACAAAGAAGAGGGAGTCAAGCTAATCTCCAAAGCACCTGAAGGCAGGACAAGAAGCAACGGATGGAAACTAAGCATGGAGAGAAGCAACCTAGAACTAAGGAGAAACTTCCTGACAGTTAGAACAATTAACCAGTGGAACAACCTGCCTCCAGAAGCTGTGAATGCTCCAACACTGGAAGTTTTTAAGAAGAGACTGGACAGCCATTTGTCTGAAATGGTATAAGGTTTCCTGCCTGAGCAGGGGGTTGGACTAGAAGACCTCCAAGGTCCCTTCCAACTCTTTTATTCTGATTCCTCCATCTTGCACTCCTGACTGAGAATTAAAAGATCTGTTTCTTGTCCTTTTCTCTGTGTTCTGCTTTTAATTCATCTTTTTCCTGTCTCTGTGAATGGAATGAAGAAAGGGGCACAACATTAATAATAATAATAATAATAATAATAATAATAATAATACCTATAAAATCAACATTTGGGGGTGGGATGGAGATTGATGATCTATATACAGGAAATACGAAAAGGCAACACATCCCCCCTTTCTCTTTTTCACTTACAAAATTGGCAGATAGATGAGGGGCCAGCATAGGTTGAGAATCCCACTTCAAGAATGCTGGAAAAGATTTGGGCAAATCAAAATCTTTGAGTGCAGTATTCAGATTTTGAACTTTTTCTCCATTAAAAAAAAATACCGTTCTACCACCCCTAATTAAGGGCTGGATATATCTGCTATGTTAATTCTGAATTATATATTTGGAGCTGTATCATGGGGGTATAGTTTGTGAATAAATAGCAAGAATCTTATGACATTAGTTTTGCTGTCCGCTGCCAGAATCACTTGCTTGTGAGATGAGGGGAGCGTGGGGGATATATAAATTAGATAAATAAATAAATCTTGACATTTTTAAACAAATACATAAAATCAACTCAGCCTTTCCATTCCTGCTGCCAACTTTCTGGCAGCTATATTTGGTAACTATTGTCTCTCATTCAGGAAGAAAGAAACAGATTTTCCATATGTTTCTCAGCTCAAAATGGAAAGTAGCAAATCCTGTGCAGAAATTCAAATGCGGCTGATTGTGGAAAGACTAGACCTCCATGGTTGCGTACCATTCATAAGAATTCCCTTTTCACTCTATGAGTATCTGTGTCTTCCTCAATCTGGTAGAGAACCTGGGAGTTTGAGGGTTCTGCATAGTACCTTAGCTGTTCCTAGCATTGCAGTCTTCTGGACAGAGAAAACTCAGTGTTGTTCCTGGGTTGTTCCATGGAATATTTATATATTTCATTGTGCTAAATCCATGTAAGCTACCTGTGTTCATAAAATGCCAGGCCTTCTGGAAATACTATGCAGGGATGGGAGAAAATGGAGAAGAGAGAAGAAAAAAGCAATTATGTTTATTCCTTGATGCAATAAAAAAAAAATTGTCCATGGGAAACTGCCATCAATCAATATTAGACAATTAAAAATCAGTTTATGTATTTTATTTATTTATTTATATCAGTTTATTATTTTTAGCATTATCTAGAATCAGCCGAACAGATTCACGATCACAAATTTTCCTAACCTGCAAAGGTAATACTTTGCACTCTCCTTCTAAAGGTTCATTTGAACAAATTCTCCAAGGCCTAATGATTCTGAAGCTTAAGGAGCAGAGAGGGAAAATCCGTCAGACAGGTCAGGTGTAAGGCTAGTACTCAAAAACCAGATGGTCTTATTTGAACACTGAGACTATCATGGCCAGGTTCCAGTCAAGCCATCTGGTTTGATGATAATCCTCTGGGCTAATACCAAATGTAGTACATAAACTATACTTGTATGCCTTATCCTATTATGTCACCCAAGTGACTAGAAGCACCAGGAACCTCTGTGAGGGTGTAAATAACACACTTGGGCTGACACCTACTGGAAAGGGCCCACAATTGAGAGCTGTGATCAATGGAACAAAATTGACCTGGTGAACACATATATGAGACCAGGCTTATCAGTTCTTCTAACTCTTGGTCTGAGACAATATATATTTAATACGGAAATCATTATCAACATTTGTAAAGACTGACCCAACTGGGTTCCTCTTATGACCTCAGGCTATATAGCTAAAGGAAATAAGAACAAGGAAAATTTGCAATAGAGCTTATGAAAACTAGAGTTGATGAAAAGAAGGATTTTATATAAATGTAAGAGGAGTATTACATAATAAGAATATTATTTTGCTTCCTTAAAATCAAAGTTGCATTGATCCATACAATTCAGTGTGGGAGATATTTATAGATACTCATTTCATGTATCTATTTTTTCCCCTTAATTGTCCTTAGGCTCAAAACCAATTTGATGCAAAGAATCTAAATTCTGAGCAGTTAACAATTCACATATTCCTTATTGTTACTGTCTTTACTACTGTCTTTACTGTCTTTACTACTGTCCAATATCTCAGGGGCTGCCACAAAGAAGAGGGAGTCAAGCTATTCTCCAAAGCACCTGAAGGCAGAATAAGAAGCAACGGATGGAAACTAACCAAAGAGAGAAGCAACCTAGAACTAAGGAGAAAATTCCTGACAGTTAGAACAATTAATCAGCCATTTGCCTGAAATGTTATAGGGTTTCCTGCCTGAGCAGGGGGTTGGACTAGATGACCTCCAAGATCCCTCCCAACTTTATTATTATTATTACTATTATTATTGGGTTTATTATGGTTCATTGAATAATCAGCCAGATGTTTAGACTGGTATTTGTTATTTTTATCCATCTATTAAGTTCTGTCAAAGGATCCCGGATAAATAGATGTTGTTATCTGATGGTATTAAAGTATCATCACAACATGTAAGCTGTTACAAGTTTTGCAAATAATAAATAATAATTTATTATTATTGGGTTTATTATCACTCACTGAACAGTCAATCAGATATTTAGACTGGATTTGGCATTTTTATCAACCTATCAAGTCCTTGTAAAGGATTTAGAGATGCTGCAACAGTTGTAAGTATGAAAAATGATCATAAGTCACTTTTTTCATTGTGTTGTAACTTTGAATGGTCACTAAAAGAATGATTGTAAGTTGAGGACTACCTGTATAACCTAAGGCTGGTCTTTTAAAGGGATAGCCAGTGCATTTTAACTCCACCCAAGTGTTCAGAAAGATGGCAGAACATTCTTGACGGGGATTTATATTTGAGGTACAGTGCCCTTGATTGATAGTTTCACCCTGTCTCCTTTGAAGAAAAGAAATTTCACCTCTCAGTGTGATGAAACTCAACATGTATCTTTGGATCTTCAGATTAATTATTGTTTAAAATGTAGGGGCTTGCCTTAAGGATAACAAGGGCTTAAAAGCTTAAAGCTATATACAGGAAATATGAAAAGGAAGACTTTAAAAACAACAACACTGATAACAAATTTCATTGTTTCACAGTTAGCAGGCACCAATGACCGTCTTGCGCTAAGCCAAGTTCTTAATATAAAAAGGCTGGGAGATTAAGTAGCAGCAGTAAACTATCAATGTTGTCTCTTAAATTATGGAGAGCTTTGAAGTTTGAGGTCTCCCTCTTCCCATTACACAAAAGAAATTCTCATCTTTTGAAGCAGAATTTTTAATGTTATTTTAATTTCAATTAACATTTCCCCCTCTTTCTTTCAGTTTTCTCTCATTCATCAACATGCTTAAAGGCCAGGCGCCTAGTAATGTAAAAGGCTTGACATTTAGTGCTTATTAATATTAACCTGCATCTTCTTCTGCTTCTGATGAGATTTCTGCCCCCTCCACTCTCACTGACCAAGCGATTCCACATCTACTATAAGTAATTGTAGCCCTTTGTATGGATTATAGCTTGCTCTCTTCTAATTAAAGGGTCACACGTCTTATTTGCTTTATGGGAGAGGGGTGTTAATCCATGTAATATGTTACCCCTGGTCTTTAAAATAAAAGTAGCGTAAAAACCTCTGTCCATCTTATACCCATATCTGCACTGCACATCAGATATATTTATTTTTTAGGCAGAGATACTTAAAGCTATTCTGGTATCCTAGTTCCAAATTTAAGCTCTCTTGTGTGGGACAGCTTTCCCCCCAGAGAAGGAAATATTAAAAGGCCAGAATAGTATATTTCCTCAAACGATCTTAAAGAGGCAGAAAAGCATGCCCAATTTTTCTTAATAGCCTCAAGTTTCCCTCCTGCAAGCAGAAACCAGCTCTGTAGAAATGCAAATGTAATAATCCATTCAGGAAGGTTGGAGCCCTCTAGTTAGAAGCTTAGGAAGAAAAAGACCCTTAAAATCTACATACCCCACCCAAATTCGAAGGACAGGAAACATAATAGTATTAACCCCCCAGGACCAGAATGCCAGAAAGGCACACTCAGACTCAGGTCAAAGTACATGACACAGGAAATACAAAGCCTCAAACAGGAACAGGAAACAACCTCAAGAGCCCCAGAGGGTTCAACTTTCTCTTTAGTGTCTGTGAGTACTCATTTGGCCTTTCCCCCCCAAGTTTATGGTGGCAAGTGGATCTATTCAATGGCAGAGTCTCACCGCAACATCTGTGCTTTGTTGAAAGCCAAGAAAGCATGGTGGTTCTATCTTCTCTCCAGAAAGTTCACTGCCCCGTGAAGGCTCCCTCCTGCATAGCACTGATACCAAAAGGAATCCAATGTCACCCATAATTGATAGAATAACAGAATAACAGAGTTCAAAAGGATGTTGGCGGTCTTCTAGTCCAACCCCCTGCTCAGGCAGGAGATCCTATACCATTTCAGATAAACGGTTGTCCAATCTTATCTTAAAAACCTTCAGCTCCATTCTCTTATTGCCATACAAGAAGGGGGCTGCCTCATCTCTTCTTCAAGTTCAAGAATCAAATTGCTGACAAATAAATGTAGCCACAAGCCAAAGAGTACTACAGAGTGGAAAAACCACTAGTCTCCCTTTCTGCTTTTTCAGAGAATCAAGATCACATGAAGTGTTAATACCACTTTACAATGCCTTGGTAAGGCCACACTTGGAATGCTGCATCCAATTTTGGTCACCACAATGTAAAAAAGATGTTGAGATTCTAGAAAGAGTGCAGAGAAGAGCAACAAAGATGATCAGGGGACTGGAGGCTAAAACATATAAGGAATGGTTGCTGGAATTGGGTATGTCTAGTTTAACGAAGAGAAGGACGAGGGGGGACATGATAGCAGTGTTCCAATATCTCAGGGGCTGCCACAAAGAAAAGGGAGTCAAGCTATTCTCCAAAGCACCTGAAGGCAGGACAAGAAGCAATGGATGGAAACTAATCAAGGAGAGAAGCAACCTAGAACTAAGGAGAAACTTCCTGACAGTTAGAACAATTAATCAGTGGAACAACCTGCCTCCAGAAGCTGTGAATGCTCCAACACTGAAAGTTTTTAAGAATAGACTGGACAGCCATTTGTCCAAAATGGTATAGGGTTACCTGCCTGTGCAGGGTTTTGGACTAGATGACCTCCAAGGTCTTTTCCAACATTATTATTATTGTTGTTGTTGTTGTTCTTGTTGTTGTTACATCTATCTGTTCCAGGACATGTTTTCCTCTATCCTGGTTTATTTCAAAAGGAGGAGAGTGTTAATCTCCCCTGTCTTTTCTCACTGCAGCCTAATATATATGAACCTGCTAAAGTCCTGTTAAAAAGATTGGAGGTAATTCAGTTAAAAAAACTTCAAGCCTTTAATTATGTTTATCAGTTTTAAAGACTTGACAGGAGTAAAAGATAAATAAAAAGGAGAACTGAAAGGAGAATTGAACAACTAATTTGAAGAGGCCTCCAAGGTCCCTTCCAACTTTATTATTATTGTTGTTGTTGTTATTGTTATTATTATTACTGTTGATGCTGCTGCTGCTGTTATTATTATTACTATTATTATTATTTAGAGATACTCCACAACTGGGACTGGAAAATTCATTGTTAAGCAGTGCAGTCATTGCATGAGGCATTACATTTAGACACCTGATTTTACCATATATATTTTTGCCACATTCATTAAGGAAGACATCATGTGACCATGACTTGCAACTTCCTATGGGCTTCCCCATTGGTTTTGCTTGTTGGGAAACAGCTGGGAAGGTGGAAAAGAGCGACAGCATGACTCTGGGAGGCTGCAACCCTAGTGAACACATTCTGCTCGCCAAGGGCCCAAATCACAATCAAGTGACCATTGGCAGTGCTGCACTGTTAAGAAGTGCGAGGACAGGGTCTTAAGTCATTTATTTCCAGTGCTGTTCTAACTTTGAAGGGTTGCTAAATGAATGGATGTAAATCAAGGACTACACATGATGACCTACCCTAAATCTCAGCAGGACATAGGAGTGCTGCTACGACAAATATTTATTTATTTATTTATTTATTTATTTATGAGACTTATATACTGCTTTAAGTGCAAGCACTCTCTAAGCGGTGTACACCAGTAAGCAATGTATATATATATATATATTTACATTGCTCCCAACAACCTGGGTCCTCATTTTACCTACCCTGGAAGGATGGAAGGCTGAGTCAACCTTGAGCCGGTGAGATTTGAACCACTGACTTGCTGAACACAGTCAGCTAAAGTGGCCTGCAGTACTGCACTCTAATTGCTGCGCCACCTCGGCTCTTATGACTTCCAGTGAGCCTTGCCTTAGATTGCAGGTGCTAATAGATGCAGGTGTAGATATACAACAGAGGCAGATCTCTGAATAGGTGCTTAGATTCCTACATTGACATTGAAAGATGTGCTGTACTGAGGTATTCCGGCCAGTCTTTCTCTTTGCAAACCTCCAAAATGAGAAGAAGTCATGTCTTTTCATAAGGAGTTTCTTGGGTTTATTTTTTTTTTTAAATTCTGACAACATAACTGGGGGTGAGGGAAAGCTGGAACGACTCTTGGCATTTGAAATACATTTTTATTATTCTCCTCCCCTCTGCCTCCTCAGGTTATTGGAACATCAAATGTTACAACCACAGCTTCAAAGAATTATGCACAGACTACATCTGGTTATAATAATACTAACAAAAACAATATAACAAGACAAAGTAGAGCATGAACAACTTACTTGCTACAGGGACACATCAACCCAAAGGTTGTTTTGCTTTGTTAACTTCTTCTTTAAATGTAGAAAGAAAGGGGGTTTTGCACAAGCTGGTCCTCTGTGAATCTTGTATTCGTCTAGAAAAAAAAAATCTGATATTGGGTTAAGTAAAAGACAGGAAAAGGGGTGGTGGTGGTACTCATTATCTACAATGTCTCTTTTCCTAGTAGCAAATTCAAAAATATAATCTAAGAGGATAAAAGCAATAAATAAGCAAGGAGGCAGAAAACAACCTAAATTCAATGACTGTTTCTCCAAGTAAATATGCAGAATTAATTATTAGAGAGTGTTATCCTAAGGACCTTTGCCTTTGTTTACAAAATAGTAGCTATTAACTCCCATGGATGCTTTAATTCAGAAATGCGATTCAAAGATGATTCAGCTGGAACTCCATATCAGACAGATATTTCACATCTGATTAAGATCAGAATTGTCTAGTTAGATATCTTTCCAAGAAAAAAAAAGTTCCAGAAAAGCAAATCTACCTCATTTTACAACTCAGTTCAAATTGGAGTAAATCAACAAGCTACAGTAAATCAAATCAATGATTTGAATCAGATCAGATTGTTCAAATATACCTTAATAGCTATTTCTGTACACTGACAACATTTCTAACAATGGCCTTTGAAACAAATTTGGTTGCCCATTCTTCTGTTGCTAGGCCCCTGTTGTTAGAAAGAAGACTCAAATTGCCCACCTGTACAAGGAAAATATAATTATACTTCCTTGACTTTATTTCCTTACTAGAAATGGAGTGATAGTAATTATTGCTTCTTATTACAAGATGAAAATAATTTAATAAAATAACTTGTACATATTGTAAATTACTGTGCTAACTGTGGCATTTCAAAATTGGAAAGCTGTGACTATTGGTGTATTTAATCTTATGTTTCTTTGTATGAAGGTAAAGAAAGTGTGAAAAAGGAAATATTCCAGTTAGGTTACCACAAAATAAATTAAGTCTATTAGTAGAAGTTAGAAAAGACTTCTATATTCTAATGCAATATTGCCAAATTAACCACACATTTAGGAATTATCACAGATATTTAAAATGCTGATAAAAGCCATGTTAGTTAAGTTGTGTTTTCAAATATATATTATAAACACTGATAAAATGATTGATTTTGCCTTAGAGCTTGTAAAACAAGTATGAGATTCTTTTTGAGTAGAGCTTAAATTGTGGTAACATCCTAGAGAACATTGATGTAATTTTCTTGGTAACAATCAACTTGTGATTTACCATGAATCTAGTTCTAGGATTTTTCAAACCATTCTGCCTCCACCATCATGTAGTTTTCTTGGTTATCTTCCATCCAAGTTCCAAACAACCACATTCGGTCTGGCTTTACATTTCAGAATCAACCAAGGGCTGCTACTTAATTCTGGGCATTGGATCTGCCTTTCCTCCATAGTCTCTAGGTGAATATGCACTTATTGTTTTTTTTTCCCCATTTAATCCAGTGCTAATTGAAAATCTACAGAAATTACAATTGGTCCAAAATAAGACGTCAGATTTCTTAGCAGTGCAAAGTATAGGCTTTCTATTACATGTGTGATGAAATTTTTCTGCTGGCTATCAAAACATCACACATAATGTCTGATGGTAGTGTTGATTTTCTGCAGGATTCCTTTTCCCATCATGAAGAAGATAGTCAGAAAGCATCTCTTTTCCCATGCTAATTTTCGGTTAGGGTGGTTTTATATTTTGCAGTTTCTTTTTACAGTTAACACATTTTGCGTGTTGGATAAACCAGTAGACCAGTGGTTCTCAACCTGTGGGTCGGGACCCCATTTGGGGTCGAATGACCATTTCATGGGGGTCACCAAACCATGCTGTCCGCCATTTTTTTCCCTTTTCCCTAGCTGTCCTACTCCCTCTTATTGGTGGCCACACCCACTTGGGGGTCACCATAACATGGGGAACTGTATTATGGGGTCACGGTATTAGAAAGGTTGAGAATCACTGCAGTAGACTTTAGTGCATAGCTAAATGTCTATGGAGATTCTCAGTCATCCAGGTCATGGTTGTCCCAAAGGTGCTTTTTCATGAAGCAACTGGACTTTCTTTTTTCTCTTTGAAGATGTTTTGCTTCTCATCCAAGAAGCTTCTTCAGCTTTGAAGAGCTGAAGAGGTTTCTTGGATGAGAAGTGAAACATCTTCAAGAAAAAAAAAAGTCCATTTGCCTTGTCAAAAAGCACCTTTGGAACAACAGACTTTAGGAAAAAAAATGACAGAGGATAGCTTCGTTAAAAGTGGAGCTGAAGACGACCAAGGTGATAAGTTACTAAAATTGTTAATAGGTGCTGTAATGTATTTGTTCAGTTTGTATTAGTTTTTATATTTTTTATATTTTTTCATAGCAATTTTAATAACATTGCTATTAAAAAAGAGAGCATAAATTTAATAATTAAAAAAAATAACAACTGCATTTCCATCTATTCAGGGTATAGCCTATCCTCATCCAGATCGTCATGATTAAAAGATAACAGAATAACAGAGTTGGAAGGGACCTTGGAGGTCTTTTAGTCCACCCCCTTGCTCAAGCAGGAGCTCTATATCATTTCAGACAAACGGCTGTCCAATCCCTTCTTAAAAATCCGGTGATGGAGCACTCACAACTTCTAAAGACAAGCTATCCCACTGATTCTGTCAAGAAATTTCTCCTTAGTTCTAGGTTGCTTCTCTCCTTGATTAGTTCTGTCCATTGTTTTTTGTCCTGCCTTCAGGTGCTTTGGAGAATAGCTTGACTCCCTCTTCTTTGTGGCAACCCCTGAGATATTGGAACACTGCTATCATGTCACCTCTTAAGCCTTATCTTCATCCATTATCAATCTTCAATTCATTTCTCCCTAAATACCTTGCAAATGAGTCACAGCAAGTATTTATGGCCGCCAGCCCAGTACAAAGCTGCTTTGCATGCACTGCATGTAATAAATCCCTGGATTTGAAAGGGGATGTTTCAGAAACAATGCTAAGCAAAAAAAAAAAAAAAAATAGTGACAACATGACTCTGGGAGGCTGCAACCCTTGTGAACACATTCTGCTCACCAAGGGCCCAAATCACAATCAAGTGACCATTGGCAGTGCTGCACTGTTAAGAAGCGCGAGGATAGGGTCATAAGTCATTTATTTCCAGTGCTGTTCTAACTTTGAAGGGTTGCTAAATGAATGGATGTAACAGCTATAATTTTCTGGTTAGAAGGGAGAAATACAGCTACTCCTTGATTAATGTCTGGTCACTTAGCGGGAAATATAGATACTCTATCAAGTCTGAAAAAGGGGACTCATGATCCAGACCAAAATTCTGATGGTTGCTCCACTGTGATCATGTGATCACATTTCAGGTGTTCAGCGACACAGCCACATTTGCAGCATCCTGCAGTCACATGACTGTGTTTTATGACGGTTTTTCTAAAAACCAGCAGCTTCTTCTGATTTTCGTCAAAACTAAGCCCCTAACGAACCCTTGCTTGCTTAGTGACCCTGGCATTCCTCTTAATAATGACCACAAAAAAATCATAAAACTGCATCGGTCAAGTGACTGTCCCATTTTATGACCATGGGCAGCTTTGTGATAAAACGTATTAGGTGTTTCACTGAATGCTTTGCCCAAGTGAAACATTTGATTTATGCCTTTTATTTCAGAAGTTTTTGTGAAATTCCTTTTTGTATTTGTCAGATCTGAATTATGGTGATTTGAAAGGATGCCAATGTGAGGAACATAAGGTGCTAGTAATGGTGATGGTACATTTTAATTAAAAGTGTTAGGATTTCTACTCCAGAAACTGTTTTATATTTAGTATTGGTAAGAGATTCTTTTCATTATGATGTTTTTTTTTCCCTTTCTCTAATGAAACAGCATTATACCATTACAAAATTAACAAGAAAATAAATCCGTGATTCCATTTCTTTCTCTGTCTCTCCTCCTCATTAGCTTTGGTAGGAAAAAAAAGAGATTAATCAAGGAGCAATTTATCTCTAATTCCCTAGGACAGTGATTCTCAACCTTTTTAATGCAACGACCCCAACTGGTCGTAAGCCGAGGACTACCCAACCGGTTATAAGTCGAGGACTACCCAACCGGTCGTACGTCAAGGACTTTTCCTGCCCGGGAGTGCTGCGCATGTGTGGTGCTGCCCCCTGCGCCGGCCAAGGCGTAACTGGCAAGCAGCAGAGATGGCATAAGCCGACCATCGGCTGAGCCACCAGCTGGCCCAGCCCAAGGGAGGTAAGGCACCCACCGGGCCCCACACTTGCCAGCAACCCTCCCTGTGCCCGCCGGCCTCCCACCTCCCACCCCTGACCCTCTTTTACTTACATTTTTAGTAGTTGCTCAGCAGGGAGGGGTGGAAACTTCCAGACAGCTTGCCTTCGCTGCAGACAACTTGCAGCACCGTTTGCAGAATGGGACTTTTGGTGGGCTCAGCAGGGCAGAGACAGACTGGACAATTCCTATTGGATTTTGAAAGCCAATAGAATTAGACTCTATTCAAGAGAGTCTATTCTATTGGTTTTCAAAAGCCAATAGAATAAAAGGGAGTAGCACAGCTAAGGAAAAGGGGAAAAAATGGCAGACTGCGTCGTTTGGCGACCCCCCTGAAATGGTCGTTCGACCCCAAATGGGGTCCTGACCCACAGGTTGAGAACCACTGCCCTAGGAGAAATGCTTGACCCAGAAGGGCAACAAGTGTAAAGAGGAAGTCATGATTCACTAGTGCAAGGAGATAGGCTTATGTGTCTGGAAAGGGACTAAGGAGTCTTTCCTCCACCTTGTTCCCCCCGTCCCCAATGTCCCCTGCTAATATGGTCTAATTTGGCCTCTGATGATGTTTATGCTTAGGACACTTTCCATTTAGGTTGCCAAGACCATTTTCCTTCTCATCAGGATCAGAAACCAAATTAAATGATCTCTGACCAATAATAGTCCAGACTTTGCTTGAAAATATTTGCATAAGAGGACTTTACCATCTCCCTCAGTCATTAGTTCCACTCATGCTCTTTTGCAGATTAGGGCTTTTTCGGTTCAAAAACTATAATCACAAATTCCTGCCTTTATTGCTTTTCTTACATGGTATTTCCTCCAGTTAGCAGGTAGCAAATCTGGCCTTGTATTATTATACGTAACACTAAACCCATTTTAATTCCACTTTGATGTGATTCTAGAAAAGCTGTGCCCGAGTGGCTCTAAAGCACCCTTAAATATTTTCGAATGGTCTCAAAGGCTGGAATAATTTAGTTAAAAAGTTCATCTTCTACTCTCTTCACAAATGCAAAATTTCATGCCAATAGCAATGAAATAGCAATGTGATTTTCCTGTGTGCCATTTGTGCATTGCTGTTTCTAGCAATGTTAGTTAAATTGTAGACTGCTGTGCAGGTTTCCAGTGATGGCTTTCACAAGTCTCCATTACATTTAACCTGCATTCTGCAAAAAAACAAAGCTTTGCTTTGGGCTACAAGCAATACTTGCTTTGTGTCAAACCGTATAAGAGGAGAGAAAAAAAGAAAGACCTACTCTAGGTGGGGGATTTAAAAAGTGACAATGGACTTTTGCATCGCTGGACAATAATTTCTAGTTATTACTCTTTTATAGAAAATGTCTCTGTGCTTTGATAAATAATTCATTTCCAGCCCATTTATCTATATTAGTTTAGGCTGTGTTCAGGGTTCCTCAAGGAAGAGAGAATTCTTTTGTAAGATAATGTTAAAAGAGACAAAATCTATTCAGCCCAGCATAAAGGATCTTGAAAGGGAGATAAGATTAGATTACGCTTGACCAAGATCAGTAAATTTTAAACAGAAGCCCAGAAAGAATTATGTAGGTGAAAGGCGAACACAGAAGAAAGGTTGCAAGCTGTCAGCTAATGAATTAAGGCGACAAGGGGAAGAATCAGAGAAGGGCTGATCTTATGAGATAGAACAGCTCTCATGTGACCAGTTAGATGAAAAGAACTACAAGGACACCCTCTTTTTGCCTGTAGAAAGCACTGTTTAGGAACGCAGCAATACTCTTTGTGCGTGTAACATAATAACATACACAACTCAGATTTTTTTTAAAAAAAAAGCACATTGCAGTCTTTGAGAGCTTCGCTTGCATTATACATGGTGTCCAATCTCTACTCTCCGTTCACGCTCATCTTTTTTTCTCACTCAGGCTTATCCCATCCGCCCTAGAAGACTTTGTGCAATGAAGGCACTGTTGGTGCATCAGAAAACTGTAATGAACAGACTCCTCTACAACAGGGCTAGGCAACCAAAGTGCCCAGCTGAAAAATCTCTGGGCATCTCCTGTCAAGGGCCTTTATTAACAGGATGTGCATGATGCAAGCCTTCTTCATAGTACTTGCACTTCCCAAAACATGAGCTGTGTTCTGCATACACTTCCAAGAAGTAAAAGATGATTTTTCAGCTACTTCCCAAATTTACCTATCTGCAAGCAGTTTAGAGTTTATCTTTTTGGTAAAGAGAACAATTTATTTGTTTGTTTGTTTGTTTGTTGGCATCTTGCCTTTATTATTTTTTCAAATAACTGAAGGTGGCAAACATATCCAACACGCCTTCCTCCTCCTATTTTTCCCACAACAACAACTTTCTGAGGCAGGTTGAGCTGAGAAAGAGTGACTAACCCAAAGTCAGCCAGTGGACTTTCTGGGCTAAGGTGGGACTTGAATTCATGGTCCCCTGGTTTTTAGTCTCGCATCTTAACCACTAGACCAGGGGTGTCAAAATCAATGTCATTGAGGGCCACATCAGCATTGTGGTTGCCCTTGGGGGGGTGGGGGGGTATGGCCAGGGTGGGTGGAGTCTACTGAGTGGGCATGGCCAGCTCTACATTGTTCACATCAAGGGTGCCTGTGGGGGCCTGGGCAGGAGAGGGACAGATCTGAGGGTCTCCTGCAGAAGGGGGTGGGACCGGGGCAAGCGCCAAGGCATGGTCCATTTCTTCATTCCTCACAAAGGGTGACACCTCCCCAGCATGCACCCAGGGGGCGGGGCCAACACAGCAGGGGCTGGTTCCTCAGTGTTTCTAGACAGCCTTGTGGAGCTAAGACTGAATGCGTTTCAGCATAGATGGCCATCACAAAATTGTACATTGGCTCCCGGCCGGCCTGGGCCAGGGCCAAGGTAGTGGGGGCCATTCCCTCACTGTTTCCAGGATGGCTTCGTGGGCCACATGAAACCACTTCGTGGATCCATGGGTTTTCATTTTATCAGGCTGTACCCTCACAAATGGCTTTTTCCCCTGAGTAAAAAACAAACGAGTTGTGTCTGTTGATTTTGCAATTTTATGGAGATTCACAAAGCCTTAGATTTCCCAAATGAAGACTTCAGTTTGAAGTTGGGAGCAACTATTTGGTGCAACAGTTATTAGTTTAGAAGATATATAACATTCAAATCTATCTTTATCAATGAGATGGGCTGAAAATACCAGAATGAAAATTAACAGGGAGATATACGTATTCTTTACTTAGGACAGAGCAAGCAAATATCCAGACCTCAAACACTGAATACCTGCCTTGGCATTAATACTCTGAGGTTGAATTCATTATAGACTGAAGAAGAATGAGCAATGTGATGTGGCTGCAGAAAGGGCATATGCAGTTTTAAGTTGCATTTTAAAAAAGTAGAGTTTCTAAATCACAGGAAATTATTATTTCGCCTTCAACTTCACCTCCTGGTCTGTCCACAATGCTTTTAAGTATTTGGCCAAATTGTTTTATGTGAGGTTGTTCAGGTGTTAGAAATGAGGGCTGCACAGTAATCAAAGGAGAAAGGATTTAGATAAAAGGCCGTTCCTTATTCTGCACTCCCATGGCTGCCACTGCATGATCCAAATATTTAAGGAGGTGCTGAAGGTGAAATGGATGCTCCATAAGACTTTTTCTCTTTTGACTCTGAATCACTACACAGCTTGATTTGAAACTAAGAGGAGAGATTGAAAGAACTAGGATTGCTTAGCACTGAGAAAGGAGATCTAGATAGGATACGGTGGAACTTTTCAAATGCACTCTCTGAAAAGTTGTCACACAGAAGAACTCTAAAGCCTGTTCTTTATCATCCCAAAGGGCAGAACAAGTTGGCTATTAAGAACAAAAATTCTAATAGAGGACTTTGACAGTGGAACCAATTGGTTTCCACCTCTTCAAGCAGAGGCCAGACAACCATCTGTCATGGATGTTTTAATGTGGATTTCTGTGCAAGAAAAGGCAATTGGATTTTTTGCCCTGGATGGCCTCTTTTAACCCTATAAATCTATGACTATGTGATAACACAATAATACAGTAGAAAAAAGCCCAATAAAAATCATATACATAAGGAAGGGAGAATTCAGCCAACTTGAAGTAATCACAACTTTAACTTTTGTAGGAGTACACAAACTTAGAGGTCACCCCCACCCAAAACAACAACCTAGAGCAAAGAGAACATACTTAATAGCAATTCAATAATAATATATATATTTTTGCAAGGGAAATGGAAAATTTCAAGGAAAATGAAATCGAATAATATATCCTGGGAAGGACATACCAAGTTGACTATTTGCCTGATACAAGACTTGAATATTGTTGTTAGGCTCAAATATTATTTAGTGTTGCTAAAAATGATTTAGTTATTAATCATTATTAATTATTTAAGAATGATATCTATAGGACAGCTAGGCTCCAATTTAAGATGGAAGGCTAGCCAAATGTCAATTATTTCTACTCCCATTCAGGGCGGGGTTCTTACTAATTACTAGTAACATGTATTAACTCTAGTGGCTTTTAAACAGGAACAATTATGTTCATGTATGTATATATACATATTATCACTGCAATGGAAATCACCACTTCCAGATGTTATTAAGAAAGAAAGCACTCAGAAGAAACTTTGTATAAACTCTATCCTGTGCTCAGAGATTGTTGGTAGGTCACTTAATTTATTATTTCCCCAGTCTATCCTTCCCAAGAATCTGGATTGTGTTGCTCCTCTGTGCAGTGGATTATGGAGCACAGCAAAAAACCCTAGTAGAAAGAGGGAAGAACATGCTACCACAAGGGACTTTTTTCTACATTTTCCTTTTTAAGCACATCCACATGAATAAATAATCTTCCCCATCCAGTAATTGTCCAAGGTTTCTGAAAACTGAAAGATGAAATTATTTTTTAAAAATGAACATTTTATTTTACTTATTTTTAATTAGGATTAAAAATAAAACAAGAATAAACTTAGGAAAAAGAAGAAATAAACAAGTGACAGAATTGGTCCAGTCGCCAAGTAATAGTTAGAAAAAGGATGGAGAAACCAGGCAGATAAAGTTGAAGACACTGAAGAGAGATATTTGACCCATTCTTTTTTTATAATATATTTTATTGGTTTTTTTAACATAGTCACCTTAATATTTGTAAACAGTGTGTTGTCTGGGTTTACATTTAAAAAACATTCACTAGCAGGTGAATGATCTAAAATCCACACAATAGCTTTACTTGATTTCCTTTTTTCCATAATGTTCTCTTTTGCCAATCTTAAGTTAATACAATTCTTGTTGTAGATAACAATTGAGTATAATTTTTTTTCTAATATTTCTATAGATAATAATCACATCAATATAATATTTCTTTTCTATCTAGTCATTCTGGTTGCTTCATCATAAATCCTGTTTACAGTCCTTGTTTACATTTGTTTTTCCCACAATGTTCAAGACATTCTTACGAGTTAAGATTTTCTCAAAGTTAATTACATTTAAATATTTAAGTCTATTTTTTCTCATGTAAGCCATCCCAATACTTTTACCTTTCTTAAGGAATAAATAAGACTAAAAAAAGAAAAAAGAAGAATAAGAGTGAAGAAAAATAAAAAGATAGTATGCTACTTAAAATCCATGTTTCCCGTAAGCCAACACATATTTATTTCCAAAACTTTTCCGTTCTTTTTTACCATAATTAAAAATATATTTAATCTTTAAATATTCCATTTAATAAATCTAGTCATCTGGTCTTTTAACTCTTGTTCAAAACATTTTTAATCCATTCTGATTTTCTTAAAATCAATCACATTTAAATATCTAAAACATTTCCTTTATATAAGCCATTCCAACTCTTTTATATTACTCATATCAAGGAATAAAATCAGAAGAGAGAAGAAAAAGAGAGTACTATGTTACTTGAGGGGCTCCTCCCTCTTAAAATAAAATTCATATCCAAAATATTTCTATTTCTTTAACCATATTCAATAGGTGTTTCTTTTTTAAATATTCTCTCTGATAGGTTTGACCCATTCTTGCTTTGTACACAGCCTTTTCTTCAGAGTTTGTATGCCTCTTCTTTGGAGGATCTCATACTTCCATCTAATCAAAATTGTCTTTATTATTTCTTTATTTAGCATATGGTGTACATAGCCGGGGAAGTCTACAATGTTTTTTACCATAGAGTAGTTCTGACAGCCTAAGATTGCTAGTTCATTTTGTTCATGAATGCTCGCTATCCACAGAATAACATAGCTGGCTAGCAGTATTTGGGTCCTTCAGGCTTACTTTTGCCAACCTCGCCTCGCCTCCAGGCATGTCCAATGCCATCACCTGCTTCTGCATGGAACATTGATAGCTTTTCCCACCAAAATGGTACTTATTTATCTACTCACATTTTTACATGCTTTCAAACTGCAGGCAGGAGCTAGGAGCAAATTATAGGAGCTCACTCCGTTACACGGTGTCAGGGGCTTGAACCAGCATGTTCAACCATCTCTAGCCACCAGCTCCAGCATCATTAAGCTGCTTCCCCATTGTGCCCTCTTACAAATTTACCATGTCCTTTCTGCTCTATACCTGATTTTTTTTTTCTTTTAAAAATGGCATTTTTAAATTGTGTTTTCAGCTACATTGTCGTGTCTGTGATAAGGACGCCAAGGAACCCATTTTTACATGTAGATGAATGCTTAATATTCTTTTCTGGCATTTGAGGTTTGGTATGGTATCTTTTCTAATGAACAGTATTTTTCACAGTTTAGTATCCCACTATCAGTTTGTCTCAATTCAAATGGGTGGCATCAAGTCATTAAATTTCATCAAATGGGTTTTTCTCGCTGAGACTGTGCAGCATATTAGATAGTGCTTCCCAAGTGAATTTAAATAAGCAAACAATGAAGAAACCTGTTTTTCAAGGCAGGAGAGGCCTCATTCATAGATCTTCTGATCCATAAGACCTCTGTGATAAATACAGCAATATAAAGATGACTCTAAGGATATCTTTGTACTCCCCAAAACAGAACAATTTATTAAACACATTGGCATTCTGCTGTTTCTCCAAGGATAGGAACGTTAACAGCATTTATCAGCTTATCCTGTTTTCCTTCCTCATTTTTCAGGTAGTTGAGAGAAAGTACAATGAAATACAGAGGTTGCAGCAATAAAATGGGTAGATGAGGCTTGTTTATTCCCAAACTGAAATATTCTCTCTCTCTCTCTCTCTCTCTCTCTCTCTCTCTGTGTGTGTGTGTGTGTGTGTGTGTGTGTGTTCCTAAGAGCAGGAATTGGACTTGAGCGTTTGTGTCTTTGTTTCTGTACTTGAGAAGAAAGTCACACAAGATTAGCTATCTCTTAGACCAGGGGTGGAATTCTGGGAACTGAAGTCCAGAAGTCATAAAGGGGCCATAATTCCCCACCTCTGTCTCAGACAAAAGGACACAAATAAATCCTTAACTCTCTAAGGATTTATTTCTGTCTCTTTGTTTGAGACAGAGGTGGGGAACTGTGGCCCCTTTATGACTTCTGGACTTCAATGTGGTAATGAGGATGCAGCGCTCTTGAAATCGGACGTCAATCAGAAATAACATCCAAATAAATGGATATAGGATTACTGCTTTAAGCTCAAGGAAGGAGTGTTCACATGACACTCATTCAACTAATGCATTTCACTGCAGAAAAGTAAATAGCCATGACTTTCAATATACATCAAAGATTCTTCAGTCTGAGGGATGTCAAGATTTGAAGATGATAGCATTTCCAGCATATTTGAAATAATTATCTTTGCTTTCACATTTCAGAATTTTTGACATTTTGCATCTCTGCCAAGCTTTGCTCAAACCCTTCTTTGTCCCTTAGGCTGAGCTTGGCTGCATTCACTCATGTCATAGGCTTGGTAAATGTACACAAACAACCACAGAGTATTAGTAGATTCAAATATTAGTGAATTGATCAGGACTCAATATTGCCAGCTGGAATTCCTTGACCAACAGAGTTTGTAGCCTGCCCTTTCTGCCATCATGGGTAGGATGGACCAATCCCACTGGGATGAGATGGTTCCTCAGATAATCTGGCTCCAGGCATTATAGGGGGTCTGACAACATCTGTCATTCTTAAACTCAGATATTTTGTTCAAAATAGCATATGTTCATAAAAGAAGTGTACAAAAATGTAATGTAGCAGGTATATAATGGTTTAGATTGATACAGATATCTCTACTGAGGAGGACATTTTTTGAACTCATGGGATTTTAATTTTTAAATCTGCAGGATTTATTTATTTGTTAAATAAACTTATCTCATTGCCAAACACATCCTTTTTCTTTTCTTTTCTTTTCTTTTCTTTTCTCTCCTTCTCTATTTGTCTCTCCCTCACTCTAACATAAAATACTTCATTAATCATTATTTAATTCAGAATACTGCATTCATGCACACACAAATATTTTAAAGACAATATTGAACAAATTAAAAAGTTAATACTGTGTTTTCCCTCCTTTTATCTTTTCAGTATACCCACAGATGACAGGTGAAAGACTAATATAAGACAGATAAGGACAATGAAGAAAACATCCATCAGAGTGTTATTGACTGTTTCATTGAAATTATTAGTAGGTTAGTATCGATAAATTGTGTTGTGCCTCATCAGCTCTTCCTGTGAGGTGTTACTCGGTTTGAAAAAGTATCTTTGCAGGTATAGCTAGTGGCTTATTAGCAATTTAACTGATTGCAAACAGATTACAAATGCATGCAAAATCAAATCAGTGCAGAAGAATAAAGCAATTCTGACAAAAAGAAAACAACAACAACAAAACCTGCATTGTCTCAGAGCCTTCGGCTTCCCAACAAATTATTCTTATACAGACTTTTTAAAGAATAGGATAGGGCTCACTCTTCCTCTTTTGATAATGCAGAGAGTTATATCCCAGAAAGTAGGGAAGGTTAATACAACAGCTAAATTTGATTCAGATTCGTTCAGCAAAACTAATTAATACAGATTATATTTGTATATTTATATATTTGATACAGAGAAAAAGAAAGTATTGGACCTGTGTATGTTTGCATGCACCAATACTGACTGTACAAAGGAAATATGAATTGGTTGACACTCACTAAATACTCCATCTTTTTGAGTGATTGCTCAAGCTCTACAAAGAGAAAATGTGTCTGTCTGTCTGTCTGTCTGTCTGTCTATCTATCTATCTATCTATCTATCTATCTATCTATCTATCTATCTATCATCTATTTATTTTCCATGTTTCTAAACTGCCCATCTCCTTCAGACATTATTAAAATATAATATTTTCATCCAGCAGAAGCTCTCTTCAGACATGTAACCGCACTGAATGAGTGGAGTTAAACATGCTACCTTTATGAGGTTCACTGATTGACTAGAAAGTCATACTTTTTAAAAATGAAAGGTCCTTCAGACTTCCCAATTGGCTCTTTTTGCTGCATTTTATCTGGTGCATAGTTAAATCCATATAGTTTCCTTTTCTGGAATCTCTTGTGAAACAAACAAGTGAAGAGGGTAGCAATAACACTTGGACTTATATACTGCTCCATAGTGCTTTATAACCCTCTCTAAGCAGTTTACAGAGTCCACATATTGCCCCCAACAATCTGGATCCTTATTACTCACTTCAGAGGGATGGGATGCTGAGTCAACTTTGAGCCAGTCAGGATCGAACTCCTGGCAGTGGGCAGAGTTAGCCTGCAATACTGAACTTAACCACTGCACCATCCGGATAGAACAGAGAGAGTCCCATTCTAAATCCTCTTGGATTAAACAAGCTCATCTGATCCTGCATCCTGCCTCTCATAACAGCCAGTCAGATTCTTTCCATTGAGTACAAAATCAGGAAACGGAGACAATAATCTTTATATTTATCTATTTCCTTTTTTATTTTTTTATATAAATAACTCAAGCTGGCAAACTTATCCAACATCTTTCTCCTCTTATTTTCCTCACATCAACAACCCAGTGGGCTGAGAGTGACTGGCCCAAAGTCGCCCAAAGTCACCCAGCTGACTTTCATGGCCAAGGCTGGACTCAAACTCATGGTCTGTTGCTTTGTAGTCCTGTGCCTTAATCACTAAACCAAACTGCATCTCTAGTTGTTGCTCTTTGCCCACCAGCAACTACCATTCAGGGGTATAAAGGGCATAGATATTCTGTTTAAATTATAGCAATCCATAGACCGTTCCTTCTCTATGAACTTTTGACCTTTTATTAACCCTGAGAAATGCTTCTTTTTGTTGGTCTTAGGTTGTCCCCCACTGATCTTTGGTCAAAATTTAAGGTTCAAACCTGTTCCTATAATGTGCATCGCAAATTGAATACTTACCTGCTTTTACTATAAGGAAGCCTGGTTTTTACATGATCTATTTTTCAGGTAATCAGAACACAGTGGTTTTTTTTTCTCTGTTAATGTATTTATCTCTCTACATTACAGGTAAGCCAGACTATAGAACATATTAAGTTGGGTTTATTTGATGTGGGTGTCTTCCAGATTATGTGGATAAACCCCTTTCAACCAGGCCAGCTATTGCTGAGAAGTGTCCAAGATGGTAAGCCTATTTTGGAGACTTCTATTTAGATATTTGGAAATAAGGTTGATTTTTGCTTGAAGCACTTCAAATGCCAGTCACTATGTTTGGATATGACTGAATACCTTGATATACAATTCTCTTTTTTCCCTAATAAAGTGAAGTGCCTGTACTGTTTATAATGTTAGTTTCTATCAGCTTGTAGAGCTGAATGAATATTTGATGTAAAGTTGAGTGAATATTACTAGCTTGTAGTATCTTCTGAAAAGGAGAAGGCTGCTAAAAGTGAGATAAAGATTTTATGCAAGATGAAAATGTAGTTTTAAATTCATTTGCATTCTAAAGCCTGCTCCAATATATAGTGAAAGTATTGTTAATATATACAGTATTTTAAGAGGGAGAGAATAGATTAGTTAATTTTCCTGTAATATTTGGGTGATAGTGAAGGTAAGTGCTTTTTTTCTAAAAAAAAAAAAAAAGGTGCCGGGACTCACACACTTCATACAACCCGCCTTGCCTACCCTACAAGGTTCCATCCCAAAAAGGTGCCGGAACTTCATTCTGGGTGTTCTATGAGAAAAAAAAGCCCTGGTGAAGGTAACTTTTAATAAAAATATTCATCTTTCCCTAGGTCATTAACCTGAAATATTTTATTCTAATAGGGAGATTTACAGAAAGATATGATTAATAAAATTTGTTTTTGTTTACACTTTCATTTATTTTAGAAATTCTATGCCAATCATCTGATCAACTCAGAGTGGTATATGATCTAAAAATATAAATAATATTCTACAAATTCCCAGAAAGCTCAACTTAATCAACCCCTAAGTAGAAATAATATGTAACTTACAATGGTTATCAAGTTGCCATTGATTTGTGTGTGTCAAATGCCGCTTAAAAAGAAATTATCTTCAATATACCAGAAGATGTATATGTGTGTGTGTGTGAGTCTGTGCGCACACACACACACACACACACACACACACATGGAGCATGTGGCGGGAGCTCATCCTGGCCTGCAGCAGCAATGGGTCTCGGATGCGAGGCTGCAGATTGGCAGCCCAGCATTCTAAATGCATGAGCCACCACGCTCCACTGCACTCTCTGTATAGTCTGTTGTGATACATTAAATATATTATTAATCTTACTGTGCATTCAATAAGTGACTGAGGAATTAAATTAGCAGGAGAAAACTATACAGGGAGAATTCCTTTCATGTCATTTAGCTGTCAGAGTCAAAGACCATGCTCTTAACTCCATTTCATTTCCATCTACCGAAGCCATCTGATGAATTTTGCTCCACTTCTGGCAATGAGGTAAGATCTTTTCCTCAAGGTGCAAAGAACTGACTAGCTTAGCATGACAGATTGTGTGCTACACTGTGCTATATACTTCAAGGCAAGGAAGGTTCCGTAAAGGACTAGCCAGGAAATACATTGTCACTACTTTTCAGTAGACTATGTAGACAATATTTAAGGTAACCCTAATTGGAATTTTCCTATTCATTTTCTGAGTTCCTTATTTAGCAAAGTACGTGTTTGTGAGTGCAAGCAAGCCAATTAGAGACAGATGCTATGGTTTAAAATAATGCTTCTTTTAAAGCGTTACATACTTCAGTTAAAAAAAATCTGCAGTGAATTGGGTTATTTTTGTTGTTGATTGATTAAGCATGTCTGTGATCTTGTATTGTTGCCCAGTTGTTTTGGCTTCCTGTATATGTTGCAATTCTTACAGACTCACTGTAGTTGAGGAATTTCAGAAGAGCAAACAGGAGAGAAACCTAGTCCAAATGTTTTTCATTGACCAGTCAAAAAGATCCAGGGTTACTTTCCTGAGTTTCTTTTCTGGTGGGGAGAAGAAAAAGGATGACATAGTCCAGTGTTTCTCAACCTTGGCAACTTTAAGATGTGTGGGCTTCAACTTGCAGAATTCTATCAGCCAGGGTTTGCCAAGTCTGAGGAACACTGATGGAATCTATTCTTCTTGTAAGAATGTTCAGGATATCCATCTTCCAATCAGGTGAAAGTTGAGCAGAAACAAAAATATTCATTTGCTTGGTATCTCTACTGTTAATGCCCCTAGTGGCCAATAAGATAAAATATTTTACTTCTGAATATGTTTCTCTTCTTGCTTTGCTCTGCCTAGAGCAGGGCTTTTCAACCAGTGATACAGGTACCACCTGTGGTACATTGGCACCTGGCAGGTGGTACGTGACCATCCTAGAAAAGTGGTAGTGGGGGAGGGGAATGAGCTGAACTGGTGGCAGCACCGCACAAGCCTGAACAAGAGATGGCTGGAGCTGCAGGGCTGTCAGGGCTCAGCGGAAGTGCCAGGATCAGCATTTCTTCCGGGCTGTCAGGGCTCAGTGGAAGCACCAGGATCAATGCCAGGCTCCAGCTGGAGCTCAGCACTGATCCTGGTGCTTCTGCTGAGCCCAGAAGAAGTGCCGATCAGCTGGAATGTTGCAGCATCTCCAGGGTCTTGTGATTTACATTCAGTTGCTTGGCAACTGATTCATATTTATGATGGTCACAGTGTCCCAGGGTCATTGAAGTGACCAAAACATGCTGCAACCACCCAGCAGATGGGGGAAATAAAAACCAAACACCCCCACCCCACCCCTGCTGCCAATCCTCAACAGAAATGCTCAAAACAATGAAAACCTCAGACAGGAGGAAGAGCACCGCCAGGCGGGCAGGCAGGTGTCTTGCTTGGCTGTGATTTGGGGGGCACTTTTTTCTGTGCCATTGTAACTTCGAACAGTCACTAAGCGAACTGTTGTAAGATGAGGACTACCTGTACTTTATCACTTTTTTCCTTTTTTTTTTTTTGGTCATCAGGTTTTTGACACCTTGTTAGGCGACTGGTGGTACTCGGATATTGCCATATCCTAAAAGTGGTACAATGAGTGAAAAGGTTGAAAAGCCCTGGCCTAGAAGTAGCTTCCCACATAAATAAACCTAACCTTCATCAGAACTACTCTCTGCCTTCCTCCTCTTGGCCGACATACATCATTGTGAATGAATTTTCTACACGATTGGCAAGGAGCTTCTATGATGGTGGTTATATGCTCAGGATTAATTCCTGCAAGTGTTCAGCAGGCATTCATCACAAGATGTTGGCTTGGCATGTATTTTCACTGATGGCCATGGCACACTGACACAGCCCCTTTACTATTTGAGGGGATGGATATTTTTTGTGTGTTTCTCCACCACATCTAAATTCCTTTAGAACAGGTTTTTATGGACAAGATACCTTCATAGTCCTGCACGTTTTTCCTTTGAGTCAAAATAAGAGTGCCAGAATTTATTTTTCTATAGCTGAGCTGCTTTTAACAATGCTACTTCAACACTGGATTTAAAAGCTTGTTTTCACATCATCAGTCACTTACTGATGAAGAAGATCAAATGTTTGTAGGAACTACTGAATAATGTTTTGCTTTTTATTGGAATATGCCATTTGCTAATAGGTGCAACTAAACATCCCTGTGAAAATATGTGAAAGAAGCTACTAAGGTGTGTGTGTGTGGAATGTTTCTGTAATAAAATTCAACAAGGTTGTGGCTTGCATACATGTAACTTAGCAACAGGTATATGGAATGTCTATTTGTAATAATGTGTGATTGTTTGACTAACGGATGAAATCAATGTCATATTGATGAATCACTTAAGACATTTTTACCCCTTTCACTTTTCTCCCTCTTGTAACTGAGTTTTTAATAAAGAGAGAATGTGTGTGTGTGTGTGTGTGTGTGTGTGTGTGTGTGTGTGTGAGAGAGAGAGAGAGAGAGAGAGAGAGAGAGAGAGAGAGAGAGAGAGAGAGAGATTTAAACATACAGAATCTTACTGTAAAGTCGTTATACATGTGCTCACCTAGTATCAGGCTCTAAAAACCAAGAAAGACACACTGAGGTTCTTTTAAGCAGCTTTCTTCATTGTTCCTCACCTATAGACAGAACTACTTGCACCAATAAATATATACACTGAGAACTACTAGTAGCCATTTTCACTCTCCTTCACAAACTGTCTAAACTTTTCTGTCTTTTGCTCCTCTGGAATGCACTCCCTCCTTCTGGGGATCAAGACTGCATTCCACCACACCTACTTTTGACAATGAAAAAAATCAAGATTTGCTCTCACCTTCCTTTTCCATTTTGATTCCAGCACAGACTAGACCTCAGTACATAATTGACTGCTGCCACCTATATCTAGTACTGGGCATTTAGTAAGGTTATTTCCTGAAACTACACATAGTTTGATATAAAAGATAATACCAATGAAGCTAGAATTGAGAATGTGCAGTAGTCTGCAATAAAACAAAGATGGGAATGAGGAGCTAAGGAATAATCAATAAGGAGTAAAACTTAGTCAATATTTTTGACTAAGAAGAAAACCAGAAATCAGATGTACGGCACAAGACCAGAAGCCAAGAGATCATTGTGAAGGGCAAGTCAAAAAATACAAGGAATGCATTAAAGCCAGGAAGTCTTTGTTGCTTAGGAACAACACAATCAAGAAGTCCATTTATAGTGCTTCTTCAGCATGATAAAATAGAAACCTCGATCTTTTAACTTCATCACAAGTAAGCAGATGAAGAAATTTAATATATAACAAAGATTGAGTTTGTAATCAAACTATACCCCAGTTGCAAAATTTCCTATGTGCTGATATAATCTAAGGATACTTGGATTATACCTCACTTGGACAACGGTGGCATAATTTAATCTCTGCTTCTAAAAAGACATTTAAGTAGTTTGTATCTTTAAAAAGAAAGTATGTATTCCTCATTTTCACTCCCTCATTTGCCACATTGACATCTTTTTGACTAGGAAGCTAATATGTAGCTGGGTGAGAAAAATCAGCAGTTGGTTTATGGTTGGAGAAGGGTGTGGGGATTCAAAGCTTAAATTCACCACATGAAAGACATTTACTTGACTGTTCTTTAAACATATTTTTGTCATTTTAGAAACAAGGCGACAGAACATTTTTGTCTTTGCAAGCATTTTGAAGTAGGCATATTATAGGCACAATTTATTTGTCTGGTTGGCCCATAAAGTCTGTCTGTCTCTCTCTCTCTCTCTCTCTCTCTCTCTGTGTGTGTGTGTGTGTGTGTGTGTGTTGGAGAGAGAGAGAGAGAGAGAGAGAGGGAGAGAGAGAGAGAGAGAATGCTACCGTCATTGTATTATGACTCATTCCTTTATAAATAGCCCTTTGTACAATTGCAGCTGTGGACTCCATTGTTTCTGCTCGTCTCCTGTTCCCAAAATCTGTAACAGTCAGGTGATTCCACTTTCCACTTTCCATGCCTGGAAAGAAATACACATCAACCATAGGAGTTTTTCCCCCTTTGGCCTAGGCCAGGGGTAGGCAACCTTGCCTCTTTTATGACTCATGGACTTCAACTCCCAGAATTCCTGAGCCAGCACTGGCTCAGGAATTCTGGGAGTTGAAGTCCATGAGTCATAAAAGAGCCAAGGTTGCCTACCGTGGCCTAGGCTTAAGTTTGATTTAGAGTTTCCTGATGTGGGTGACAAATATCCCAGAAACACGAAGGCCAAAGGCTCTTAGAGGACAGATGCATAAGAATGGACTTAAATTTATATTTGCACTTTGCAGGAAAATGTGACCTGAAATGTCAGTCACTTTTTGAAGTTTGCATTTTTTTAAATATTCTCTAAGTCAAAAATTGCAAATAAGCTACATATATTCTGGTGAGGCATAAACAATAATGCTAGTGATAACATACACATTTCCTGATATGATTTTATAATAACAACCTACACGTTGCAAGGTGATTATGGAAAACAAATGTGTATATTTGACAAAATGGTATCAAAGGCTTATGCATCTCCATCCGAAAGACTGGAAAAATAAGAAGTTAGAAAGGAATCCAAGTGGACATTTTGCCTTCTCAGCTGAAGACTAAGTTTCTTCTAGCTGTAATTGGATTGGCTCAGAATCATGCCAAACAATTTCTTTGAAAATTGGGAAAGTGTTCTGTTTATTTTTTAACTGAATTCTTGGTGTTGTTTTTCCTGCTTCCACCTCTGTACACTTCCTTCCTTTCTCCCACATCTCTAAGTCCAGGAAAGGAAAGGCAGAAGCAAGAGAAGCCTCTTCTCTTTTCATATTCTAGTACATGTCATGATGTTCCATAGCAGTTAAGGTTTTGTGTATTTTTCAAGAACTTCAAAAGCAGAGCAGAACATAATATGTCTCGGTCATAGACATAAATCAATAAAATATAAGAAGAAATCACTTGGGAAATTGCAAGTCATATCAAGATGTTCCAATATTATATTTTTACCTCAGTATATTGGTGGTAAAATTGACAATAACATCTAATCTGAGCTCTGTATTCAATAATATTAAATGGCTCTGGAAGAACTAGTGGAAGCATCTGTGCTAGATATAAATAATTACATATATTCTTAAGGGAATTAAACTAACTAATTAAACTATGAGAATTATTTGCAATGCAAAGAATAAACTTGAATTCCTTCCAGGGATGCTGAACAGAGGATCACAGTAAGTCCACCCCCCAATCAATATCGTGCAAAAAAATGTAAATGAGTTTGAACGAGTTTATATTGATTAAAATAAAGAGCCAAATTCACTATAATGCACAGAAAGCATAAACAAGTATTTTATATCCTGTCACGAATTGTATACAAAATACTGTTTATGGGAGATCTTTAGTTCCAATAGAATAGAATAGAATAGAATAGAATAGAATAGAATAGAATAGAATAGAGCAGAGCTGGAAGGGACCTTAGAGGTCTTCTAGTCCAGCCCCCCCCCCGCTCAAGCAGGAGAACCTATACCATCTCAGACAAGTGACTGTCTAGTCTCTTCTTAAAAACATCCAGTGATGGAGCACCCATGATTTCTGGAGGCAAGCTGTTCCACTGGTTAATTGTCCTCACTGTCATGAAGTTTCTCCTTAATTCCAGGTTGCTGCTCTCTTTGATCAGTTTCCAACCATTGTTTTTTGTCCTGCACTGAAGAATAACATGACCCTTTTCTTGGTGGCAGCCCCTCAAATACTGGAATACTGCTATCATGTCTCCCCTATTTCTTCTTTTCTTTAGACTAGCCAAACGCAAGTCCTGCAGCTGTTCTTAGTCTCTGGGGTATTGAATACTTCTGCTAGTTTAGTGTCATCTGTAAATTTGATGCGCTCCCCTTCAATTCCCTCATCTAAGTCATTTATGAAGATACTGAAAACATTCATAGTTCAGGGTTGAATTGTGGAGCCCTTGCTTTTCTGAGCTTGATGCTATAATATTACCTAGTTGGATAGTGAAAAATCTGCAAGAAAACAACCAAGCTCAGAGAGTACCAAGGGCTCCAGAGAATTTTAGTTATTCATTCAGAGTGCTTTGTATAAACTTATAGCCTGAGGCTTCTCTGAGTTTTGAAAATAACTTCTCCAGAAGGCTTTACCAAATCATCTTCTATCATTACTGCTACTACCCACCTTACCATCACAAGGTGGTTTTCTTATAATGATAAGACTTGTAATGATTATCCATACTTTCCTGGCTCTCAGCAGTATTTTATATTAATTGTGGTATCTTTCTAGATTGACTCTGGAGCTTGGGAATTGGACACTGATTCCACCGATTCTCCTTCTTTCTCTGGTGTCCATTTCTGTCAGTTTTGGAGGTGATGGAAGAGTTTGAGTCCAAGGCCTTTGTTTTGATGGGTCCTACAGAGCTCAAAACTGCCCTCACTCTTATTTAATATCTAATGTCTTAAATATTTAAGATCACTGTCAGCACAGGATTGACAATAATGAACTTGCAGGTGTTACTTATTTCAAAGCATAATTTCAAGTCACCTTTGCCATAGAATCACTGTCATTCACTTGTCACACCCTCAAATACACTAAAAGGGGTAGTAACAAATGCACCACAAATAATACAAAGAGTCCTAGTTTCTTTCAAACTAAATCTACACAAAACTGCCTTTGAGTCTGAAGAAAACACCTGGCAACCACTTTCCAACAAAGGCCCCCAAAAAAGCAGGATAGATATCATGAAAAGAAACTCCAAATCTCCCCACATTGGGTCCTAGCAATACAATGCAAATAACTGAACAAATAATTTATTTTATTTACATCTATACTCAACATACTGAATACGGGGAATTCAAGTCAACATTATCAAAAATTATACCTGAGCATTTAAAATGAGAAACCAATCAAATTGGAGAACTATGCAAACAACAATTGAGGACGTTCCAAAAATATCCCCCCCACACATAGACCATCCCTATAGTCTTATTTTGAGAAAACCTCAAACCCCAAGCATTCTCCCATTGTTCCAAATTGCAAAGAGTAATATTCAATAATCCTACCACTTCCCTCAAATTCTCACTCCTAATCCAAATTGCACAATCATTTGTAAAGATACTAAAATATATCCTTTGACATAAAACCTGTGGTAAATCATCATTATATTAAACAAAGAAAGCCTTAACGCTACTCTAGGAACACCATTAGTCACATCCTGGCGGTTAAAAAAGGAATTCTACATCCTGGTCTAAATCCATCTACTAAGAAAAGACCACCATAAAATCTGCCTTGAATTTCCCATTCATATCTATACAGAAAACCCTCATGCCACACCAAAATATACACCTTTTCCAAATCCAAGAATGCTACATTCACAAAAGCCTTGGTATAGAAGGCTCTCCAAATATCACTTTCCATTCATAACACATAATCCAAAGTTCCACACTCCCTCTTGAAAACCACATTGAAAATCCGTAAGCAAACAACGCTTATCAAGGAATGCCATTAACTGTTTGTTCAAGATACATTCCATGGCTTTACATAAAGAAGACATCAAGAGAATTGTTTGATAGGATTCTGGAACTGACTCACTGGGATAATAATATCCACCTTCCCAGAATTAAACAAAATGCTGCTCTCTCACACCATATTATAAAACTTTATCAAAATTTTCAAAGATTCCTCAGGCAAATTTCCCAGAATCTCATAAATAAGGTCAACTTATTCAAGAGAAGACTTTGAACCTAAACCCAAAGCTCTCTGAACTTCCCAAAAGGAGAAAAAAAAAAACCCTGTCCAAATCTAGGATTAGTTGGTAAGGCCACACTTGGAATACTACATCCAGTTTTAGTCACCACTATGTAAAAAAGATGTTGAGAGTCTAGAAAGAGTACAGAGAAAAGCAACAAAGATGATTAGGGGACTGGAGGCTAAAACATATAAGGAACAGTTGCTGGAATTGGGTATGTCTAGTTTAATGAAGAGAAGGATGAGGGGGACTTGATAGCAGTGTTCCAATATCTCAGGGGCTGCCACAAAGAAGAGGGAGTCAAGCTATTCTCCAAAGCACCTGAAGGCAGGACAAGAAGCAACGGATGGAAACTAATCAAGGAGAGAAGCAACCTAGAACTAAGGAGAAATTTCTTGACAGAATCAATGGGATAGCTTGTCTTTAGAAGTTGTGAGTGCTCCATCACTCGATTTTAAAGAAGGGATTGGACAGCCATTTGTCTGAAATGGTATAGAGCTCCTCTTGAGCGGGTGGGGGTGGGGTGGACTAAAAGACCTCCAAGGTCCCTTCCAACTCTGTTATTCTGTTGTCTTTTAATCATGATGATCTGGATGAGGATAGGCTATACCCTGAATAAATGGAAATGCAGTTATCTCAGTGGTTGCCACAAGGAAGAGGGAATCAAGCTATTCTCCAAAGCACCTGAAGGCAAGACAAGAAGCAATGGATGGAAACTAACCAAAGAGAGAAGCAAACTAAAACTAAGAAGAAATTTCTTGACAGAATCAGTGGGATAGCTTGCCTTCAGAAGTTGATAGATAGATAGATAGACAGACAGACAGACAGACAGACAGACAGACAGACAGACAGACAGACAGACATTCAGTAGATAGATATAGATATTCAGTAGTGAGATTCAAATATGTGAATAACTGGTTCTCTGTGTGGATGCCACTTCTGGAAGTCCATTCTGGGCCTGGGCAACAAAAAATTAGCTACCGGTTCTGCCAAAGTGGTGCGAACCAGCTGAATCCCACAACTGAATAGATTAGAAAGATAGATAGATAGATAGACAGACAGACAGACAAATAGATAGATAGAGATACTGACCCTCCTCCCCGCCTCCTTTTCAGTTTAAATCCCAGTCTGCCACATATGACCCAACTGCACTCTATCTCCCCACCTTTTGTTTCCTCAGAAGCTTGGGGAGCCTTATGCTCTCCAAGTACTTAATATAAAGAAAATCAGATGGCTGGAGGATAGTACAATGAAAAATAGGATGTTTAAAGGAACATTCCCCCCCCCCTTTACCTAGATAAGTTCCTAAAAGCCTTTGTTGAATTAGGTAAAAATGAGTATAACCTAATTTCTTTTACCTCTGGTTAAGAAGCTTAGTTTGACATTTAGCTTGAAATTAAATAACGAAGGAGCCTGATAAAGGTTTTTGTCTCTGAATCTTCTAAGAAAAGAGCAAGAAGAAGAAAAATAAAAAGACCATTCAATGTTGGGAAAGCGAATTATCCAGGATTTTAAGAAGCAATGATTGTATTCAGAAACATATGCTCAGAGAATAATCTTGTAGACTTACATTGTAGTTTGAAACTTATTTTCAGAAAACCTTCTTCAAGTGTCTGTTAATTGGCACAACTAATTTTATGATCTAAATAGAAGTTATAAAGAAAACTATCTCAACATCTGTTTGTTCAAATTGTAATGCATGTATGCATAATCATTTGTAATATGCAAGCTAATGTGATTCCCTAATTTTAGATATTTCCTGTTTTAGTCCAAAGTATGTTATTTTTTGTTTACTCTTTGAAATATTTACTGTTTGCTTAGTATTATTTGTACAGATTTATTGTAAAGCATTTTGAGCACTTATGAAGAGCAGGCGGAATTTAAAATTTTTTGGAGGAAATGTATATTGCTTTGTTCTTGAAAAGGGATGCAATTTGTTCAGTTTCCCTTCTAGGATAAATTTACTGAATTTTTTCCTCTCCTAAAAATGCTATTATCATTCAGTGTTTCTGTTCTCAGAATCATGAATTATATTTTATCAAACAACAATAAAAATGTATTATACAAATGAATAAATTTGAAGTGTATATAAACATATACAAAAATACATGACATTAGATTTTTTGGGGGTCCTCTCCCACATAATTCTCCTTGAACGACAGACCAAAATTTTGTAAGTTTGCCCTAGTAAAAGTCTGCCTGCCTTATTGTGGATTTTGGCACCTCTATCATAATTTTATTGATTGCATAGTAAGCTGCCCCTTCCTTCCTTTCTTCCTTCCTTCCTTCCTTTCTTTCTTCCTTCCTTCCTTCCTTCCTTCCTTCCTTCCTTCCTTCCTTCCTTCCTTCCTTCCTTCCTTCCCTTCCTTCCTTACCTTACCTTACCTTACCTTACCTTCCTTCCACTTTACCTTCCTTTATCTTACCTTACTCTCCGTTCTCCTTCTCTCTAACTTTTCTTAAATAATTTATTAAGCATGGATTTTCTTGTGCACTTGTTAATACAGTGAACAAACTGTAAGTTCTAATACAGGGTGATGATTCAGTCTCAGAAAAAAATAAACTGACAATTCTAAGAATATAGTTGATAACAAGCTAACTGTTTTGTATAACAAGTTGCATAGAAGATTAGGCCATAAAAACGTTTTTGGTTCCAGTATTTCCAAATAAAGCCTACTCTGAGAACTTTATGAAGCACTCAGATTTTATTCTTAGAAAAAAAAAAGGTTTAGTTGGAGACTTTGAAACAGCCGTAGCCTCTCCTTTTAAACTTGTTTACTAAGATGTAAGGCCCTTTAAACACATGCTTACTTCCAAGTAAATATGAATATGGTTGGGGTCTCCTCTAACCCGAATGTGCTAAATATTCCTTGAATAAATTTTGTGAACTTAAGCTCTTTTTGGAAAAAGGGAAGGTCATATCCTTCTGAGGGGATATCAAGCACTAGAATCAATGCATAAATTAAAACAAATATTCTTTTAAAAATAACATCAGTACCACTTAACTCTATGCAGGCTGAAATATGTTTATTAGGGCTGGGCGTGCTTTGGAAATTATTCGGACGTTTTCTGATTCTTGCACAAGTACATTTGTCCTCTGCTATTTTTTTAAAGCAGATAGACTTTCCACACAACTCTGCCGAAGGATGCCGCCTCTACAAGGAATCCATTTATATGACTTTGAGGATACATCTGCACACATCCTTAGGGTATGCAAAAAGGAATTTAGGTAAAGTTGCTCCAATTAATAATGAATCATTTATTGATTTATTAAGTATCCCACATCTTTAATTGAAAAAAAAGAGAATTTGTCATTGTTGATACAACAGAACTAAACCTCCATCTCCTGAAAAACTGGCATTCATATGGAACAAAAACTGGTGAGAAGGTGATTTTTCTTGCTATTTGCTCATTCACATTTTCTTGATTGGGGGAGCGATGGCTCGGCAGTTACGAGACCTGAGCGCAGCACGACAGGTGAGCTCCTGCCCATTTAGCAGTTTCAAAGAATGAAATTCTGACTAGATAAATAGGTACCACTTCAGTAGGAGGGTTACAATGTACCCTATTTTGCTGCACACTCTGTCATGCTGCCCATATGTCTTCGTATAATGCTGGCTCCCTCATTATGGAGATGAGCACTGCCCCCCCTCCTGTCAAATATGACTGGATATGGGAAACATTTATCTTTACCTATTTTCTTGGTTAAATGTGTTACTGTAACTTCAGAGGTGTTCTTTATGAAAGGAGAATTATGTACAATTCGTTTATTTATTTATCTAGCCATCGATGTCACAAACAATTGGTTTACAACAAGACTAAAGCAATAAATATCTAAAATCATGACCAATAACAAAAATTTTAAAAAATTAAAACAGTATAAAAACAGCTGAAGCAGAATTAATAGGCAAAGGGATGTTAATAGTTCTGAAACCAGTAAAATTTTAGTTAAATCACTATTTATATAACTTTCATTAGTTACCATTAATAACAAAGAAAGAGCCAGTTTGGGGGTAGGGGTTAAGAGACCAGGCTAAAAACTGGGAGATTGTGAGTTGTAGTCCCACCTTGGGCACAAAGCCAGTTGAGTGGCTTGAGCCAGTCACTTTCTCTCAGCCCTAGGAAGGAGGCAATGGCAAAGCACTTCTGAGAAACTTTGCAAAGAAAACTGCAGGGACTTGACCAGGCATTCCACGAAAATCAGACACAATTGAACAGAAGTAAAAACAAAAGAAAAAGGGAAATGTTGAAATATGACATTAACAATTCTCAATCACATATCAAGATTCAATCAGTAGGAAGCAATCTCAGAAATGTGTAGAAACCTGCTAGAATACGAAACGTGGATATTTGTACACCCAGTACAGGTTTATGTTGTGGACAGGTTGTTATTGTTTTTGGTGAGAGCCTTTGATAAAGAACTTATTCTTTCTGAAAATTTCAAGAAAAATTTCAAGTATTGTTAGGTCCACCGTATTTCTATTATGTGCACAAATATGCACTTTTCCACACTGGTTCTTGTTTTGGTTTACGCACCAGCTTAAAATCAGCCCAACTGCAGAAATACACTCTTCTTTCTAACTTCTTCCTAAATCCTATGTATCTGTTGAGATTGCTTATTCTTATAGGAGAAAGTGGGAGTTCCTGAGACAGTCTTTTCATTATTATACTATTAATATAGTTGATGAGTCAAATATTATTTAGAACCAAATCAGATCTCCTATCAAAAGTTGTTTAGCATTCCAAATCTTGAAAAAAAATGGTAGTTTCAACCTATATACTCCCCCCCCCCAGAATTTTATAATTAAATTCAAGTCTCTGCAACTTTGAAAAATGTGCAAGTTCTCTAGCTTTTGACTATGATCATAGTTTTAATGCAGAACTAGATTTCATTATTCTGTTTGCTCTGCTAAGTCATGCTGCCTACTATGAATAAATTGATCCCAAACTTTCTAGTTTAAATATATTTTTCTCTTCCAATCTTGAATGTCAACTTATTCTGGATCACTGAAATTATTTGTATTCTGTTCTGAAGGGAGCGCCTAGCTTGATAAGCTCACTTTAGGGTATATTTTCAACTTTATGGTTAGAAACACTAGGAATAGACAATACAGAAAAAATAGGCTCAGCTGTACTGTAGCGTGAACTCTAACCCTAACTAAATGAGATTTTAAGCATATTATAAGTCAAGGAATTTATTTACAGCCAGAGTTTGGCATGCTAGAAAGGCTTTCTCTGGTTTTCTTTGTCTTTTTTCCTGATGCCAAAGCATTATTCTGGGAGGCAAGGGAGAACAATGAAAGATCAAAAGTGGGAAACACATAACATGTTGCTTAAATCAAGTATGATTAATGGCCTTTTGCAAAACTTTAAATGCAACACTGTGCTGCTAAAGGGGGGGGGGCGGTTGGGTTTGCTTATCCCATATTCATTTTAAGTTTGAACATTAAAAACCAGAATAACACTGTATTTGAATCCTTACTCCTTTGTTTCTATCCCAGTTCACATCGGAACATAACAATATGTATAGCATAAGTCTATACATGTATTTATTCCACCCTTTTGACTTAGATGTCTCTGGCATCTTTTTCACTGCAGATACATGGTTTCTTAAACCAATTTTTCCTGCCTGTGTAAGATCACCAAATCACTTACATAGTGATCTTTGTGATCTTGCAATTTTTATAATATTCAGTTTTAATTATGTTTCTCAGTCAATTTAGTCAAACTTTTGAAGACCTAATATTAGTGCTCATTTTTTTTTCTAGACATCTTTGTGGTGAGTCCACCACTTTATAAAGTTTGCAGATGAAAAAAAAAAGGTTCATGCCATATACTGTAATTGGCAAGGGATTCGGGAAAGACCAAAAGGAAATACCTTTTCACACACCATTAACTTCAGAAATCAATGCCATAAGTAATTGCCTTGGCAACAGGTGATATAAAATGGGATTAATAATTTATTGGCCTGGGGTTATTAATGTTTACTCATGGTGACTTTATGCAACAGGCCAAATAGTGAGTATCTTGTGGAGATCTTGGTGCTCTCTGAACTTGGTTTTGTTTTGCTTGCAGATGTTTCATTACCTAACTAGGTGATATCAGTTATCAACATAAGAGCGCTGCCATCATCATCATCATTATGATTAGAGCATGGTGTTACCTAGTCAGGCAATGAGATGTCTGCAAGCAAACAACCAAGCTCAGAGAGTATCAAAGATTCCACAGTTCAATTCTGAGCTATATATATTCTTACCTAGTGAGGTATCTTCTTTATACTGGTTTCTTGTTATAATTTCCAGCCAATGAGTAGAGTAGAAAAGTGATGTATCATGCATTATGAGAGAATCGGGTTGACAAAGCAGCAACTGGTACTTATCATGTGACTATTTCTGTTACAAATTGATAGCTTCTTATCTTGGCTGGTCAGAAAATAGAATTGTGTGACAATATTTTATTACACAAATTAATTCCTCCCTGAAAGTTTGACAAGTGCTGATACCAAGACTGGTGGTGTTATTTTTCTTGTTAACACGACACATATGCGTGAACACACAGCCCAGTATTCTCTGTTACTGAAAAGGTCACATCTATTTACCCCTAATAAATAGGTGAAAGGATTCTTATAAAACAAAATAGAATTAGGCATCATGAAAATATATTAATTTTGTGTTAAGAAATGAGACTTGGTAATGGTTTACTTAAAAGTAAAAAAATTAAGTGAATGTAGTAAAATGTTGGCTTGAAAGATGTAATAAATTATTTTACTGCTGTAGCAAATATAACCTGTACAATGGAGATTTGATATGTGTTGTAGTTTTTCGATTGTCTTCTTTGTCTATGGTGTGTGTGTGTGTGTGTGTGTGTGTGTGTATGTATGTGTGTGATAGGAGGGTGGTTCTGTGGTTTTATTGGTTACATGAATAATGTAAACTCTGATTCCTTGCCCTACATTTGAATCAGTAATTATCTTTTTATTTCAATCTCATCATATTTTATTCCCAAGAAAAATGACTATAAATCCCTCTTTTTCAAAACAGTGCTTGTCCTCTCTAAATTTATGTCTTGAATATAAAATCATCAACATTTCATTTGCATATCTGTTTTACTTATAACCAAAGAATAAATCTTAATCAGTGATCAATAGCTCTATTCTATACATTTGCAACCATATTATGATGATATTCTGTGCAATAACAAGGAAGAAGCTGCTAGCAAGGCATTGTGTAACTAGGTCAGATACACATTCTGTATTTCCTCTAGATAATTTAAAGGGGGAGGGGGGAAATGGTTCCATTAACATTTGTACCATATTTGTATCTGATCAACAGCTGTTATAAAGCTTAATCCTTCAATTTAGCAAACAAAACAAAAGGGGAAGGTGATCTCCCAGAAAGCATTACATTAATACAAATGTATTGAATGAATCAGAATTGTAGGAATTGTTGAGCTGTTCAGAAAGAACTTCAGCAAAGGGATCACTGGACAGGAAGAATGAGAAATAACTCCAGGCCATTTATATTCCCTATATACTCCTGTGAATGGCTTTATAATATCAGTATTGGGTTTCATGTGCTGATCTTGTCAATCTGTTCAAACTGGCCTCATTCAGCAGATCTGTGTAAGATTTAGTATGTGAGTTCCAGTGCGTTATCTCTCTTTCTGAAACCTCCTATGAATGGGGGAGAGAGTTGTTGGGTATTGTGCTTAAGGCATCAGGCTTTCAGGACACAATCAGTTCTAGTCCTGCCTTAGGCACCAATGACCTTGACCTTGAGCAAGCCTCTCTCTCTCTCTCTCTCTCTCTCTCTCTCTCTCTCTCTCTCTCTCTCTCTCTCTCTCTCTCTCCCTCTCCCTCTCCCTCTCCCTCTCTCTCCTGAGAAGGAGGCAATGGCAAACCACTTCCCCCCAAAAAGGGAATTTGTCCAGGCAGTCTCCAAGAATTGGACACAATAAAGGAGAATATTTGTAGCTCCCGGTTGATATGAGGGATCCTTGGTGCTCTCTGAGCTTGCTTATTTTGTTGCAGATGTTTCATTACCCTAACTAAGTAACATCATCAGGGCTGGTCTGATCACTAGCACTGATGATGTTACCCTAGTTTGGGTAATGAAACATCTGCAAGAAAACAAGCAAGCTCAGAGAGCACCAAGGACCCCTCACAATGGACACAATTGAACAGATTAAAAATGAAAAGAATAGATTAATAGATAATTAATAGATTAACACTCAGGGCCAGAAATAACTCAAGGTTCATCACTAGGCCCTGCTTGCTCTGGCTAGAACAATCTGCTTATTAATTCTGGAGGATGCATCCTTGGCTTATCCCAACTCATGCAAAAGGCATCCTTTCTTATTCCGCATCAAAAGTTTTTGTTTTCTAACCTCTGCCAGCAAAAGTGGCACTGACCATCCATCTATTGCACTGTATTTCACAACCCCCCCCCCCATCTAGTCCTGGTCACTTCATTCCAGTACCATTTGGTCCTGGGTTGCTGACCATTTGAAACAATGAACCAGCCAGATCTTGTAAATTAGAATCCAGCAACATTTTTAGCTTGTTGAAATTCTCCTAAGGGCTTGCCAAACTACATAGTGGAGAATGGCATCTGTATGGAATGTGTGCATGGCCTGAGATGAATTTGACAGAAATTTCCCCTTCTAACTCAAAGGGCAGCAAGAACAGTGAACAGTGGAATAGTGCTGTTTGGCTCACTGGTCCTCCTGTGAACTAATGAGATTCTAATCATGAACAAGCTATTACTATATTAATCAGGGAGTGGGAGGACATGGCTTCTAACATCCCTTCCAACTGTAGAAAAAGAGCCATGGGGGTGCAATAGTCAGAATGCAGTATTGCAGGCTAAGCTCACTGCCAGTTTGATCCTGACTGGGTCAAGGTTGATTCAGCCTTCCATCCTTCTGAGGTCGGTAAATGAGGACCCAGATTGTCAGGGGCAATATGCAGACATTTGTAAACCACTTAGACTGTTCTGTAAAGCGCTATGAAGCAGTATATAAGTCTAAGTGCCATTGCTATTGCTATATGATTCTATACTTCACTGACTGCTTCCGCTTCTCAGTCAGTCTCCTCTTGGGTCCAGAGCCAGATGTTGATAATGGCAGAGACAAGTGTGTGTGTGTGTGTGTGTGTGTGTGTGTGTGTGTGTGTTTAGGCACATAAAATTGAATGTGCAAGGCCACAAATGGTAAGGTTGAACATAAAATATTTATTTAATGTGTTGATTGATCAATTATCTGACTTTCTGTCCTATGCAAGTCTGGGGCATCTGCTAAGAACCACACCACTTTAGGGTGCTCCCCATTATTCGCTGGAGTGAATGGCTGTTGCATTTCTTAAAATATGCAAGTAACAATAAGAAATGAGGCAAAGGAGCATCCTTTTGTGTTCACCTTTGGGCGCTTTCGAATTGAAAATGAGGAAAACCAATGAGTGGGCATTAGAGAGAAGAGTTCCCCTTTAAGACTCTTTTGATCCAGGACCTCCTGTAGTCAGAAGTCAGTAAAATGTGTAAGAAGATAAGTGTCTGTGATCAATTAAGAAAAGCTGTATGCATAAAAATAGGAAGAAGGTCTTTTAAATGCAGATTGCAGACTCTCTACTTCCTTTCTTCTAAGAGCTGTATGGAAAACTGTATCCCACCCTTCAGATCCACTCAGCAAGATAAGTATGAGTGTTGATTGTTGAGGCACTAATGTTTTCTGCAGCAGGACATAATGTATATGTTAAAACACATTTCCTGGGCTGAGTATGAGAGAGAGTGGAATATGTTTTTCTGTTTAAGTGAAATAATGCAGGGAGGCAACACCATGGAATCCATTTGTCTTACATTTACTTTAAAATGACAGGATCAAGGGTTGAGAGTGGAGGGGGGGGGTAAATAACTTTTTTCTGGAAATGGTATAATTTTAAAAAACTAATCATTACGAAGTGGAAGCCTTAGCTAGTTGGTACTATCAGATCCATTACAAGGGCATTTTTTTTTAATGACCGGTGAGGAGAACAAGCATCTCCTCAGGGTATACAATGAGGGGAATTCCATTACTGGCAGGGGAAATGATGTGAGTTTCCTCTGAGCAAGAAGGCCGACTGTTAACAATGGACTTCTATGCGTCTAGACCCTCAATGTGCTGAATCACTTTATTGGAGCTTTTACTGCAATTAGAGTATTGTGTTACTCTGGGAAACGGCCTTCTTTTGTCTGGAATGGAAAGTCCTTTTCCTCTTAAGGATTCAGAATTCTTCTACATCCTGGTAATTTATAATGGTTGAGTAACAGGCTGCATCCAGAATTGTTCTACAAGGCCAGGTCCTCAAACAGCAGATCCGGTGGGAAGCAATACCAAAAGATTTCTCTAGGTAATAAAGGAAATATCTCAATGAGACTTATTAAAACTTAGCCCTGCTCATTTTAGTTGGATATACTCTCAGGAAAAACTTGGAAATAATCCACAGGTTTCACAACATCATATGTGTGGGTTTGAATTTGGGGGTTACTTCCATATATTTTGCTTGAATCATTATTTGTGTCCAATTTCAAGGATTCCTCTGGTCCTATACGATGTGTTGATGAACTAAACACAGTGAATCGATTACTAAAACTTAAATTACCAATATACTGAAAAGACCAGCTATCCATTCATTCACTAAAAATACTTTGAAACTGGCAGGATGAATCTGTGATATAAGAATAACAGAATTTCAGAGTTGGAAGGTCTTCTAGTCCAACCCTCTGTTCAAGCAGGAAACCCTATAGCATTTCAGACAAATGGCTGTCCAGTCTCTTCTTTAAAACCTCCAGTGCTGGAGCATCCACAACTTTGGGAGGCAGTCATTCTGCCAAATAATTGTTCTAATTGTTAGGAAATTTCTAGGTCGATTCTTTTCTTGATTAGTTTCCATCCATTGCTTCTTGTCCTGCCTTCAGGTGCTTTGGAAAAGAGGTTGACCACCCTCTTCATGGCAGCCCCTTAGATATTGGAACACTGCAATCATGTAGCCCCTAGTCCTTCTTTCCATTTAGCTAGACATATTCAATTCCTGCAACTGGTCTTCGTATGCTTTATCCTCCAGTACCCTAATCATCTTTGTTGCTCTTCTCTGTACTCTTTCTAGAGTCTCAACATTTTTTTATATATCATGGTGACCAAAACTGGATGCAGTATTCCAAGTGTGGTCTTACCAAGGCATTATAAAGTGGGCATGTAGTAGTCAGATAGTGATGTCAGTTCTCTATAGCAGCTCCAGCTTGGAAATTCCATTCAGCAAAGCTATGACCAGCTTGAAGTTATTAAATTTTAAATGAAAATGTATTTTTTTCACCTACTAATACTGTCAGCTTTACAGCTGTATTCTTAGAGTTCTGGCTAGGCTCACTTGATTATTTTATATAAATAATATAAGTTTTCTTTGTTATGATGTAAACTGGATCCCTTTGAGAGACCATCAGCAATGTTCTGGATCCCTTTGAGAGACCATCAGCAATGATTACTACTATTTCAACAGTAAGTCATGAATTATATATAATTGTCCTGCTTTCTTTGATATTGTCACATTAAAAAGAAAAAGACTGACAAAGAAGGAATAAAGTTCTGGGTAATTAAGAAGCTACCGATATAAACGAAAGCATACATTATTAGCAATTATCCAAGGAAGGGCACCATTGTGGATAAACAGTTTCCAGATCTGGAGTGAAGAAGCTTTTTTTTTCCTTAGAATTTAGTTATCCCCTGGAAGAATTCCCTAATTGGTCTTTCCTTTTTTTTTTTTTAGAACAAAGTCATCCAGAATGCAAATTGTGCTACCTCAAAACATTTGCAGAAGCAGTTAGAATAGGATCAAGGGTCTTCCTTGGGACAGACATCAACGATTTGGGTGAAGGGATAGATGGGGAACTCATCAAATTTGCAGATGACACCAAGCTGGCAGGAATAGCCAACACTCCAGAAGACAGGCTTAAGATACAGAAGGATCTGGACAGACTTGAACACTGGGCACTAACTAACAAAATGAAATTCAATGGTGAAAAAAGCAAGGTTCTACATTTAGGCAAGAAAAACCAAATGCACAAGTACAGCATAGGTGGCACCATGCTCAATAGTAGTAACTGTGAGAGGGACCTCGGAGTCCTAGTAGACAATCACTTAAATATGAGCCAGCAGTGTGCTGCAGCTGCCAAAAAGGCCAACACAGTGCTAGGCTGCATTAACAGAGGGATAGAATCAAGATCACGTGAAGTATTAATACCACTTTACAATGCCTTGGTAAGGGCACACTTGGAATACTGCATCCAGTTTTGGTCACCACGATGTAAAAAAGATGTTGAGACTCTAGAAAGAGTACAGAGAAGAGCAACAAAGATGATTAGGGACTGGAGGCTAAAACATATAAGGAACGGTTGCTAGAATTGGGTATGTCTAGTTTAACGAAGAGAAGGACAAGGGGGGACATGATAGCAGTATTCCAATATCTCAGGGGCTGCCATAACGAAGAGGGAAGTAAGCTATTTTCCAAAGCACCTGAAGGCAGGACAAGAAGCAACGGGTGGAAACTAATCAAGGAGAGAAGCAACCTAGAACTAAGGAGAAACTTCCTGACAGTGAGAACAATTAATCAGTGGAACAGCTTGCCTCCAGAAGCAGTAAATGCTCCAACACTGGAAGTTTTTAAGAAGAGACTGGACAGCCATTTGTCCGAAATGGTGTAGGGTTTCCTGCCCGAGCAGGGGATTGGACTAGATGACCTCCAAGGTCCCTTCCAACTTTACTACTATTACTATTACATGGCAAATATGAAAATGAGATTAAAAAGGACTTTCCTTTTAATTGTTCTTTTCTTTTTATTTTTTTCCATTTAAATGTCCAAATTACTAGAGGCAATTCTATGATAATCCTGTAGGGTCTCCTCAGTACAGTCTAAATCAGTGTTTCTCAACCTTGACAATTTTAAGGCATGTGGACTTCAACTCCCAGAATTCCACAGCCAGCATTGCTGGCTGTGGAATTCTGGGAGTTGAAGTCCACATGCCTTAAAATTGTCAAGGTTGAGAAACACTGGTCTAAATGATTTCACAAGGATTTAAGTGGCTAGCATGGTTTTGAAGGTTTATTGGTTTACCCCGCATGAGCACTGCTGATGTTACTTAGTTTGGATAATGAAACATCTGCAGGAAAACAACTAAGAAGAAAGCACCAAAAAACATTTATTTATTTGTTTGTTTACTTATCAGAATTATATAGCCACCCATCTCACACAAACTGTCCCTGGGCAGCATACAACAATTGGTTTCAAGTAATGTTACTTTCTTTAGAAACATCAGGCCCAAAGAACGTAGTTGTTTCACTGATCCCTTAAACTTGCCAAGAGATGGAACTTTTCATATGAACAGACCTTGAATATTTGCCATTCATTATTGCCAACAGTTGAACAAAAAATCTAAACACATTAACCTAAAGAGATTTTTCCGGTGTATGACCACACTGCAGTGCCTTATGCTGAATCAGGCCATTGTTCTGATGCTGAATAAGCCTGTCTCCTCCAAAGTTTTAGGCAGAAGTCAGCCCAGTTCTAATTTGACTGGACCTTTTTCTGCAAAAGCACATAGACTTCAAAAGAAACTTTGGCTTTTTCTGATAGCAGGATCAGAAATCATCCCACGTGTTTTCTGCACAATGTGGTGTGAATAAATGTTGTGATCTTATCAAAATTGTGGTATGTTTGAACTTTCATTCCTAAGAAAGAAATGCTTAAATAAATATATAGTAAGCCCACTGCCCTAGTGACTTGAGGTGCCAACAGAGGATTTGAATTAAAGTCTATTATAAACTTTGATCTTTATGTTATCAGAAGGTGCTAGGCGCCCGTATTTGCTGACTACTGAAGATCCCATTCTTAGCATCCTCTCATATAAATATCCCATCCGTTCAATAAAAAGATCTATCTTGGCTTCACCCTTAGTCTAAATTGTTCTCAGGCCTTCTGTATTCTTTCTAGACTATGTTGCCACAGGAATATTTATTTCCAAGAAAAGAAAATGATGGATTAATGAAGGCACTTTTCAACAGCAGTGCTGAGTCAGCAGGAAAAAAAAGTGATCTAAGTAGCACTTTTTAGCCAACACAGCAAAAAAAACCAAAAACCCTCCCAAAATCAAATAAAAGAAAAAGAAGATTAAACCCACACATGCCTATAAATTAGACACAACAATAGTCTTGTGATTTCTGTTTATTGGTCACAGACCTCTTAAAACAGTTATTTAAGTTTCTTTGCAAATGAGACAACTGTGATAAATAAGATTGTTGCTGGAAAAGATCTTAAATTGAATGGTCGGGGTGCTATGTGATATAAAATATCATATGGATTAGAAGAAATGTTACTTTTTAGTGCTCTTGTGAAGTTGCTGGCGGCGGCCGGGGAGGGGGGTATTTTTAAATGAATGAAACCGGCAACTTTTCTAGAAAAAACAGTTTTGATCCCCTTGTCTTTTATCTTTCTTTGGGAATAATTTAAACGCTAATCTGGGTCAGGAGTGGGGAACCTCTTGCCCCTCCAGATATGATTGGATGCCAGCTCTCAAAACACCAGGGCAGTAGGGCCAGTGGCTAGGGATTAGGAGAGTGTTTTCACTTGTATTCTGAAGAAAAACTTAGAAAAACATCCCCTTCTCTCCTAGGAGACATTCCTTAAAAGTAAGCAGTGCCTTACTTTTAAATTGGAAGAGGCAGTAAACAGAAACAAGGGCTCAATCGGGGAATAGAGACCAGGCTAGTCTGTCATTAATTGAAATGGCACAGTTGCATATATCCTATACTAGCTTGCTTTCTGGGGTAATTTGATCTGTAGTTAATTTTCTTTTCTGTCTGAATTGAACTGGGAGGCAGAAAAAAATTACAATCTGTATACCCAGGTAATAATTCCCAAAGTATTCCCTTGCAGCGACGCTAGCGTTACATTGCTCGTAATTTAATAGACATTTTGTTCATAATATGGTCTCATAGCATCAAGCACAGGCCAGAAACCTGCTTTGTATATTACTAAAGTTACAAATTTGGCATAAAATGAAATAGGGACTCTTTACTTGAGTACTACAGGTAGTTCTTGCTTAATGATGGTAACTGGGACTGGAATTTTTATCGCTAAGGGATACAATTGCATAGTGTGATGTCACATGACCATGCTGCTTAGAGAGGGCAGTTCCAGCAGTTCCCGTCATTAACTGAGGACCATATGAGTTGTTATGGGAGGACCTCATGTGATCGTAACTGCCAACTTCTTGCCAGCTTCTCCACTGATTCTGCTTGTGGGAAACTGCCAGGGAAGGTCACCTGATGTGATCACATGACCATAGGATGCTGCAAAGTTCAGAAATCTGGGCTAATTGCTGAATGCCCAAATTGTGATCACATGACTACAGGAGCACTTCAATAGCTGCTACCGCTCATTTAGCACCATTGCAAGCTGAATTGTCACGGAACAAGTGATCAATAAATGGGGATCACTTCTATACAAGCCTATAAGAAATTATTGATAATTATGTGGCATCAATTCAGTATCAATATTTAGGGATCACAAAGATAGAACTACTCCAGGATGAGCAAGAATCAGAAATTCACATTTTATGTCCATACTTACATAGTTTAGTAAATACTCCATATTTGCATGATAACATATTCAGAACATGCTAACTAATTATGTTGCTTTAAGGCTATCAAAGTCACCAAATCTTTGGCTTATATATAAAATGGATCTCATGACAGAAATTGGACTAAATTGGAATCTAGACCAAAAGTCAAGGATATTCTAATGAATCCAGAATTTTATGATTATACCTGAGATTTAAGAGGAGGTGTCTCTGTCTTAAATCACAAGAAAGAGACCACCAAATACACATTGTAAATGAGTAAAATTAAGTCTGCTATTAGAATAACAGAGCACAAAAGCTTGAATATAATAATACATCTAAAAAACATGAAGCCTTTTAGTTAAAAAATGTGTAATGGTGCTGAGAGATATGGAACAAGGAAAAAGCAAAATAACATCACTACCTAAAATTTAAATAGTTAAGAATCTTAATTTAAAAGACACATTTCTAGCCATGTTGGATGCATGTGAGGATATGAAAGAATTAATCCAGCTGTTATTTGCAAACAATTCCAGTTTTAAAACTTGAAGCTACTGTGCTTTGGATAGTTACATGCCTACCCTTCTCCTGTCCCCAACCTCTTAATTCATATTCTCCTAGTGAAATCCCTATGTCTCCTTTTGGCTTAAACTTAAAAATATGTTGAATCTGATGTGTAGGTGCTCCTATTCCCTCCCCATTACTCTGGCTTTTCTCTTTTGCAAACAACCATAAATTTTCAAACTGTGACCATCTTTGCTGAATCCACAGATGAAGAGGAGAAGAGAAATAATCCATCAGTGAGACTAATAATGGGCAGATAGCAGTGGAAGAATTGTTATTTAAAAATGTATTTGGACAGATAAATGGCCGAGTCAACATAATTTATATTCACAAATCACATAGGAAAGAATAAAACTATGGAAAATAAGATCTGCAATTGGCCAACATAGCATTATTCATGAATGAAACATGTTTTAGCAAGCTGAGTTGATGTGGAAATATTGAACCCAAGCATCCAGCACATTAAAAAAAAATCTTCCTTTTTAAGAGAGTAAAAGATTGTTTACAAAAGCTTAAAAGAGAAGTGTGTATCATGTTTTCTCCAATTGAATGTATAGGATGTATAGAATTTTGAATGATACAAAATGACATACTAAACGTATCCTTGTTCTGATAGAGACGAATAAAGCAGAACTCTGAGGCTTGTGAATTCCTCAAAAAACATGTTTATTGGTTAGGAAGTATTGGCATAGTCAAAAGCGAAACCAAGTCTAAATTTCCCACTCAAAAGTACCCAGTTACAAAGTATAATGTCTGACCCCCAAGAATATGCATTTTACTATGTTCCCCAATAGAAATGTTTGGCAGGCTTTCTAATATACCGCCTTGTCCCTAGTCCCGGGAGTAAGAGATGACTTGGTTCCCACAGGACAGAACTTTGCTTAGACTAGCCCCCCCCCCCTCCTTTGCAGATGGCAACCTAGAATGAGACAGAGAAAGATGACTGCAGCTAAGCTCATTATAGAGTTACCTGATACAATTGGAATATACCATTGGAATATAGACACACAGTTTGTATCCCAAGAACTACACAGGTCCAACAGATATTTTTTTATGTGCTGCTACCTGTCTTCTGGACCATTTCTAATTTTAAGTTAAAAGTAGGCATAGTAAAGAAAGCATTTGGGGAACTTCACCCAATGAAGGGAAGTTGATGGGGTTGAAGAATCATGGTGTCTGAGGATGCTGATATGTTGATTTGGTCACACCTATTTTCTTATTTGGTCACACCATTTATGCCTCTTAGCTGTTCTATAAGATACATATAAAAATAGTGTCTGCTCACACACTAAGACAAATATAAAAAAGGTATGTACAGTGGGCTTTATAAAGACACCTTAGTTGTCATTACTCCAAACAGTAGCACTGTGTTTTATTAATGTAAAACCTGTTTTGTGCATTAGGACTGGCTAGTAATATGCAGGTGGTGCTTGTAAGGGTTTTAGAAGGAATGGGGTTGGGTGTAATACAAATGTCAGAATGAAAAGTAGAGGAGAATCTGAGATGTGGGAGAGAATTCCAATTTACTCAGTCAGAATAGTTCTGAGTAAACACACACAGAATTTACTTACAACAGCAGCTTTAAGGCCATATGAAAGGTAAGTGTAAGAGATTCCATTTAAAAGGTTTGCATTTAGGGAATTTTGTTCTCTATAGAATGAATTGGTTCTTTCAGCTCTACCTCAAGGAATGTATGTTTTTCTTTGAGATCTTTTTCAAAAAGCAGGCTCTGGACTCTAAGATTAACAAGGGATTTTCTCTGTGCTTTGCTAGTAGCTTAGAAATGTAGTCTCTCTGTTTTGTGGGGGGGAGGGGGGAGCCATTGCTTCCAGATGCAGAAAGTTGAAGTATGATGTATAGTACAAAATGTGAACTTAGATTTTTATGAGGAGTTCTGTTTTCCCCAGTAGAGATACAGTGACAGTGAATGGCATTGTTAAAAAGCAATGGCATGGAAGAAGAAGGAAATTGTTCACCAGAGTGTTACTGGAATTTTTAGTAAATTATTTACTTTCTTATTTTGGAAAGAGCAAGAAATGACATAGAAGCTACAGCACATATACACACCAAGGCATCCAGCCATTTGTGCTTCAGAAAGTTATGCGAACAGAACCATTATAGCTTATTGAATAAAACATACTTCATACAAGCGCACATATACAATAGGTGAAATCAGCTATGATATAGGTTCTACCAGCATCAGCCATACAATGCAAAAGAGAAACAGCCAAAAAAAAAAAAAAAAAAAAGGAATGACTTGAAGGGGCTTCTTCAGGATCAAGAGGTAGAAGTGCTCGTCAACATCTTCATCGATGATTTGGATGAGGGGATAGATGAGGAACTCATCAGATTTGCAGACGACACCAAGCTGGCAGGAATAGCCAACACTCCAGAAGACAGGCTTAAGATACAGAAGGATCTGGATAGACTTGAACAGTGGGCACTATCTAGAAAATGAAATTCAATGGTGAAAAAAGTAAGGTTCTACATTTAGGCAAGAAAAACCAAATGCCACAGGTATAGTATGGGTGGTACCTTGCTCAATAATAGTAACTGTCAGAGGGATCTTGGAGTCCTAGTGGACATGAGCCGTCAGTGTGCTGCAACTGCCAAAAAAAGCCAACACAGTGCTAGGCTGCATTAACAGGGATAGAATTAAGATCATGTGAAGTGTTAATACCACTTTACAATGCCTTGGTAAGGCCACACTTGGACTACTGCATCCAGTTTTAATCACCATGATGTAAAAAAGATGTTGAGATGATAGAAAGAGTACAGAGAAGAGCAACAAAGATGATCGGGGGACTGGAAGCTAAAACATATAAGGATCAGTTGCTGGAATTGGGTATGTCTAGTTTAATGAAGAGAAAGACGAGGGGGGACATGATAGCAGTGTTCCAATAGCTCAGGGGTTACCACAAAGAAGAGGGAGTCAAGCTATTCTCCAAAGCACCTGAAGGTAGGACAAGAAGCAACGGGTGGAAACTAACCAAAGAGAGAAGCAACCTAGAACTAAGGAGAAATTTCCTGACAGTTAGAACTATTAATCAGTGGAACAACCTGCCTCCAGAAGCTGTGAATGCTCCACCAGTGCAAGGTTTTAAGAAGAGACTGGACAGCCATTTGTCTGAAATGGTTTCCTGCCTGAGCAAGGGGTTGGACTAGATGACCTCCAAGGTCCCTTCCAACATTATGATGATGATGATGATGTATTTGTGGTTGCTGCTTGGAATATACACAATGTGGAACATGGCTTATTTTAGGAAAAAGTGATGAAGATTAAAGATCCTAACTAAAAGAAAGCTGTGTACTGTTTCCCACCTCCCCTTTACCATTCAAAACTAGGAATGAAGAAATATCAGCTGCAACCATGATAATCAGCATAAATGTTCCATAGCTGGCAAAATGAGCATTAGTAACAGAAAAGGAGGAAAAATGTACTTTAATTAGTCATCTCTGCATGGTACTACAGAGGGATTAAAGAATTAAAGTATAGTCAGAGATAAATATGTTACTGAAGCTCATCAATTCCCCCCCACCCCTTTATGTATCTCTTAGCAATACATGCCTGGTTGTCCTAAATAAAAGTGAGTAATCTAATCATATTCTACTGCAACTAAAGGACTCAAACAATTATTCAACATCAAGTCTGTATTTGGGCCCAGTTCAGAAGAGTCAGATGTGTTGAAAGCTGTGTGCTCCTCATTACGTGAAATGATTTAACATTCCTCCATGCTTCCAAGTGGGTGGACAAACTTTCCTGAGTGATATGAAAGGGCCAAATCAGGAAAATATGAATGTCTTATCAGTCTTCTGAAAGGTGGTGTTTCTTCTGCCATTCAGAATAACTTTGGAAAATCCAATATATTATAAATCTGTGTGGAAATCTAAATCTACATTTGCTCTGCACTTGATAGAACATGTGTATGAATATTCTAGCACAGTGGTTCTCAACCTGTGGTCTGTGGACCACAGGGGGACCATGATGTCATCATAGGATGTCTGCAAAGGCTTGAAGAAATGTTATGATTTAAATCTTGAGTTTGGACTTGCGGGGTCCATGGCCATGTTCTCTGGCCACCAAAAGTATTTAAAGGAGGTCCATGGCAAAGAAAAGGTAATGATGATGATGATGATGATGATGATGGAAAGGACATTGGAGGTCATCTAGTCCAACTCCCTGCTCAGGCAGGAAACCCTATACCAGGGATGGCAACTTTGGCTCTTTTATGACTTGTGGACTTCAACTCTCAGAATTCCTGAGCCAGCATAGCTGGCTCAGCAATTCTGGGAACTGAAGTCAAGTCATAAAAGAACCAAGGTTGCCTACCCCTGCCCTATACCATTTCAGATAAAGGGCTGTCCAGTCTCTTCTTAAAAACTTGCAGTGTTGGAGCATTCAGAGTTCCTGGAGGCAGGTTATCCCACTGATTGATTGTTCTGACTGTCAGGAATTTTCTTCTTAGTTATAGATTGCTTCTCTACACAATACCAAACAGGTCTTTGGAGAGAAAGTTATGATTCTTCACATACAAATTCAAAGAATGTAAGGTCCCTTCCAACTTTTTTATTATTGTTATTGTAATAGTAATATTAATATTAATAATAATAATATGGAAAAGATAATCAAACAATGAATCAGCGAACACCTAGGGGCAAACAAAGTCATTACCAAAACCCAACATGGATTTGTCAAAAACAGACCATGCCAGATAAATCTTATCTCACCGACTCAAGGTTGACTCAGCCTTCCATCCTTCCGGGGTAGGTAAAATGAGGACCCAGATTGTTGGGGGCAATGTAAATATATATATACATTGCTTACTGGTGTACACCGCTTAGAGAGTGCTTGCACTTAAAGCGGTATATAAGTCTCATAAATAAATAAATAAATAAAATTATTGCATTCTTTTGTCACCAGGTGACAAAATTAGTGGACCAGAGGAATGCTGTGGATATAATTTACTTGGACTTCAGTAAAGCATTTGATAAAGTAGACCACAACCTACTACTTGATAAGATACAAAAATGTGTGTTAGACAGCATCATCACCAAATGGATTCGTAGCTGGCTGACTGGCCATACTCAGTGTGTGGTCCTCAATGGAACTGCATCTACATGGAGAGAAGTGTGTAGTGGGGTGCCCCAGGGCTCTGTTTTGGGCCCAGTGCCCAAGAAAGTGGAATGACTTGAAGGGGCTTCCTCAGGACCAAAAGGTAGAAGTGCTCTTCAATATCTGCATCAATAATTTGATGAGGGGATAGATGGGAAACTCATCAAATTTGCAGACAACACCAAGCTGGTAGGAATAGCCAACACTCCAGAAGATAGGCTTAAGATACAGAAGGATCTGGACAGACTTGAACATTGGGCGCTATCTAACAAAATGAAATTCAGTGGTGATTTGTTTTGTGACTGCTTCATTTAGCAACCATTCACAATTACAGTGGTGATGAAAAATAACTTTATGGCCAATCCTCACATTTATGACCTTTGCAAGTCTATAAAGCAAAGTTGAAATAGGATCATAAGCACAGCCATGGTTTTACTTAGCAACCATTTCACTTAACAGCAGAGTTGCCAGTCAAATTGTGGTTACTAAATGAGGACTACCTATTTACCTGCTCCCTTTTATAGGCAAACCTAAGTTATATTTCTGCAGTATTCCTTACTAATGAATATGTAAGCACCATTGAAATCCTTGGTCCTTATTTTATTATGATGATATTCTTAGCTTTAAAAGTAGCTGGTGTAGAGTTGGAGGCAATTTTTAATTTAATAAAATAGACTGTGCTGCCAAAGATTACTATTTCTTCCTGCAACAAATAATGTAAGCTTTTTGGCTCTGATCAGATCTGTGAGGGTGACCTTTTTTCGAACCATGAAATCAAAGCCTTATGTCTCCTTGAAGCCTCCACCATGTGTTTGATCAAAATTATTCAGTACAAAGATTCAAGCTTTGAGTTGTTCACAAACTAGCTAGAAATAATATGAATACTTTGCTGTAGGTTATCAAGATGTTTTTTTTTTTACCTACTCTGGGATGGGAATTCTTCATCTTTGTCCTTTTAGATCTCTTTGATTAAGCATTTATTCCTGAGGAGGGAGGGTTGAACATGGCCTTTGAGGGTCAGAAGGTAGAAAGGACTGGGACAAAATTTTATTTTACTGTGCTTCCCCCAAAATAAGACCAGGTCTTATATTAATTTTTGCTCCAAAAGAGACATTAGGGCTTATTTTTCCGGTTAGGGCTTATATTTGGGGAAAAATGATACTAAATGATCCGTCTGGCTGACGATCTTAACTCAGGTTTATTTTTGGAGTGGGGCTTATATTATGAGCATCCTGAAAAATCATGCTAGGGCTTATTTTCCAGCTGGGTCTTATTTTCAGGGAAACACAGTAGTTGGATGTTTTCTTCATTTTCAGGTGATTGACTATAGGTGCATATCTTAATTTTGTTGTGGATTTTATCCTTGTTTCTATTTGTGTTTATCAAAAGTATTGTCTTGGTTTGTTTTGATTTTAATTATTATTGTAAAATTTCTTTTCCTTTGCTACTTTGTGTCACCCAATAGAAGCACAGTGGCTCAGTGGCTTATCAACACTGGAAATGGTCTCGGCTCTGGCTGTTCAAGCCCAAGCACTGTGCGGCAGAGTAGACTCCTATCACTCACTTCAGCTTTGAACATGTTTGAAAGCATGTTCTATGCAAGTAGATAGATAGGTACCACTTCAGTGGGGAGACGAGTTGGCGCTCTGTGCAGGCAGTCAGATTTCTGATGGCTCTGAACCTTCCCAGTTGTAGTGCCCATTTGTGAGGCAGCCCTGGAAAGGGATGGGGCCTTGGGTGCTATAGGAAGAGCCTCCTGTCTTTCTCTCTGGTGCGAAGCTAATTCTCCCTCCTGTGGCACACCTTGGGAAGTGCGCAAATGTGTCCTATAACAGGGCTGGTATCTTAGCAAAGCCAAATACTACATTGTGATCTCCTGGCCACTATAACAATGCCATACCCTAATAATAATAATATCACTCAGAAACCTTTTGAAATTGGGACAGGTTATGTGTAAAATTTTAATTTTTTTAAAAAAATGATGATATGATTGATCACCTCTACTTAAGTGTTTTTCAGTTTTATCACATTAACATTTCAATTCAACAACTACATTTCCGGGGAAACTGGGAGAAACTTGCCTTAGGATGAACATCCTACCTTACATAGAATTGCAACTGAAGTTTACTAACAGCTGTTATATTTACCATTTCAGTGTTTTAAGGTACTTTTATATCCAAATCTCAGGAGTTTTCTCCAGTTATTTTGTTGTTGTTAGTTGCGAAGTCGTGTCCGACCCATCGCGATCCCATGGACAACATTCCTCCAGGCCTTCCTGTCTTCTACCATTTTCTGGAGTCCATTTAAGCTCACGCCTACTGCTTCAGTGACTCCATCCAGCCACCTCATTCTCTGTCGTCCCTTTCTTCTTTTGCCCTCAATCTTTCCCAGAATTAGGCTCTTCTCCAGTGAAATTGATTTTGATTTTGAAGGAACCAGACTAATCTCCAAAACTGAACACCACGACAAGAGAATAATTATGGAAGCCATCGAAATAGAGAAACACTCCCACAACATGAATAAATGTGACGATACCTCCCGCCTACCAGACATCTGGAAACTAGCCCTAATCAACCAAAAAGTTCTAGCCATGAAAACTGACTCTGGACCCAGAACAACACAGTACGCCACCACCATTCACTCCCACCAGACCCAAACCCAAGCCCAAACCCATCCCTCAGACGAAATGCAACCACCATCCAGAAGCTAAATCACGACAACATCACCAGCTGCTGCACCTCCCTCCCACCCCCACACAAAGCAAACAGACACACGCCATGAACACAGAGCTAGACTGCTAACTCGGAGCCAAACCAAAGCCGGGCATGTTACATCATAGCCTTCTGCTCCGGACATCACATCACAGAACTCAGAAGGTTACAACACTAAAGCTCAGGATGTTACAACACAGCCAACCACCCAGGATGTTGCAACACAGAACTCAGGATATCACTACACTAGATCTCAGGATGTTACCACACAGCACATTACCCAGGTCGTTACAACACAAAAGACTAATGGGCACACAGCTACTACACCGCCCTCAGCTATTCAGGATATTACGAAACAGCCGAACAATCCACAAACAATAACTCCAACACAGCCAACCAATCCACCTACAGCAACTAAGCCAGCACTCCACATACCCCCACCAATATTTATAGAGAGACGGCAGCTCCAATCACACTTTGCTCACACAAGCATGAAGCCGAAGATGACGAGTGGGACCTCATCGAAACGTCGCCAAGATACTCTCAATCTTACATGGGAAAAGACCCCAATACGCCAAAACCTGCATACCCGTACCCGTGAAAATCTATGAAAACACACACACACACACACACACACACACACATATGGAGTTCGATATTTGCAGGTCTGTATGTACATGAATGAAACTGTACTTACTGGATGGATGAGTAGAAAGTGCAATACATTATGTACATTATGGTTCTATAGGTGTCAAGTAGAATCTTGCTTTTAACTTTCAATCCTTTCCTTGAGGGACTTTTTGCAGACACTGAACACTTGATGTTGACCTATAATTCCAATAGAATGAGGAAATGGGAGTGAAACAAAAATATTTTTCAAGATGAAAATCTGGACTTTAGCCTTGGAAGTTTATATGGACAGTAATTTCATTCCGTCTTTCTTGAAGTCTAGTGGCCAAGAATTGTTGTGTAGGGGTATCTGCAGGAAGAGCCAAAATAGTCAAGATGTGGTAACGATTCGTGCAATTAAAAATCTACCTCTTTTTAATGTGATGTTTTCCCCCACCTGCTTTGCAGATGTGCCTTGCATTTCAATCTCTAAAATATAGTTTAGTCCAGGAGTTGTTTTGCAAGCTCTCTTACATTTCTACCAAAGCCTTTAGAGTCATATATAATAATAATTAAAAAAAAGCCCAAAACTTCAAAAGCAGTGTTAAGGTTCTTGCAAGAGAAACACTGCTTAGTTGTTGGCAGCAACAACTATTTTGCAAAGGAGGAGAATGCAACTATTTTATTATTCATGATTTACACATGACAGAGACACCCCATTTCATTCATGCATTTGCTGGGGTTTGTGAATTGAGGCAAAAGATACAGAATATACTGGTAAAGCACATGTATTATAACCAGTGCTTTTTTGTAAAAAGAAAAGATGCCGGAACTCACACACGTCATACAACTTGCCTTGCCTACCCATCCCAAAAAAGTGCCGGAACTCCGTTCTGGGCGTTCTATGACAAAAAAAAAAAGCCCTGATTATAACCATGGACATAAGTAATTCAGCTGGACTTTCATGGACTCTCAGAGGCCTGAGATATTTAAAATTATTTAATAGAATGAATAAATTAATATTTATGGATAATAAATAATAGGTAAATAGAAGTATTTTTCAATGCATCATAAGCAAAGGCTTTAGTGAGCGGGAGAGGTTATTGTGCTGGACACTTTAGCTGTGGGAATGTCAAAGAAAACTGGCATTATTTCATTCTTAGATAAAGTGACTAAACTAGTAGACCAGCAAAATTCTGTGGACATAGTATACCTAGATTTCAGTAAGGCATTTGATAAAGTAGACCACAACCTACTTCTTGGTAAGTTAGAAAAAGGTAGAATAGACAACATCACCACCAGATGGATCTGTAGTTGGCTGGCAAACCATACTCAATGAGTAGTTCTCAAGGGTATTACATCCACATGGAGAGAAGTAAGCAGTGGGGTACCACAAGGCTCCATCTTAGGCCCAGTACTCTTCAATATCTTCATCAATGACTTAGATGAGGGAATTGAAGGGGAACTCATCAAATTTGCAGATGTCAACAAACTGACAGGAGTAACCAACACCCCAGAAGAAAAACTCAGGATCCAAAAAGATCTTGACAAACTTGAACAATGGGCCCTAGCCAACAAAATGAGTTTCATTGTGGAGAAAAGCAAAGTTTTACATTTAGGCAAGAAAATTCAAAGGTACAAGTACAGACTGGTTGAGAACTGACTCAAAAACAGTAACTGTGAGAGGGGCCTTGGAATCCTAGTGGACAATCACTTGATTATGAGCCAGTAGTGTGCAGCAGCCGCCAAAAAAGCTAATATAATCCTGGGTTGTATAAAGAGAGGCATAGAATCAAGGTAACGCGAAGTATTAGTACCATTTCATAAAACCCTAGTAAGACCACACCTAGAATACCGCATCCAATTTTGGTCACCATATCACAAAAAAGATGTTCAGAGTTTGGAAAAAGTTCAGAGAAGAGCAACTAAGATGATCAAAGGCCTGGAGACTAAAATATATGAAGAACGGCTGTGGGAGTTGGGTTTGGCTAGTCTAAAGAAAAGAAGAAATAGGGGAGATAGCAGTATTCCAGTATTTGAGGGACTGCCACAAAGAAGCGGGGGTCATGTTATTCACCAAAGCACCAGAGGGTAGGAGAAGAAACAATGGTTGGAAACTGGCCAAAGAGAGAAGCAACCTGGAATTAAGGAGAAATTTCCTGACAGTGGGGACAATTAACCAGTGGAACAGCTTGCCTCCAGAAATCGTGGGTGCTCCATCACTGGAGATTTTTAAGAAGAGAATAAACAATCACTTGTCTGAGATGGTATAGGTTCTTCTGCTTGAGCAGGGGGATGGAGTAGAAGACCTCTAAGGTCCCTTCCAGCTCTATTGTATCCTATCCTATCCTATCCTATCCTATCCTATCCTATTCTATTCTATTCTATTCTATTCTATTCTATTCTTTCTTACAGCTGAACCAGGAAGCAAAGAATCTCCATGGGCCACCCTATTTCTAAGTGATATTTTTTTTATTTTCTTATTTATTATATTTGTTTGTTGCACATCCACCACCCTCCTCCTTTGGCACTTGATGGCTGAAAGTAATTCTTCCTCAGTATCTGACACTAGGTCACTCTTTGTTCTCTGCTATATGCCTTCTCTTGCTGTAAGGATGGAAGACCCTAGCGCGAAGACTGAAACCTAACCTGCATGAAGAAGAAATGTCCTTTTAAAAATAAGAAAGAGAAAGAGAGTATTTGGGGATGAATATCATGTTGCTTCAAGGATCATAGTAGATCATGTTAACCAAACTGCAAAGCAATACTGATCCACTGGTGCCTTTTGCAATGAAATGGTCTCATGCCAAATAAATGACCTCCAAAAAAGAGAATTCTGAGTTACATGGAGTCATTCTGTTTTTGTCCTGACTGCAAGGTCAAAGAAGATTGACGTGTTCTGGGTCTCCTAAATAAAAACCACATTACTCGTGGGACCTTTGTTGCTGTACCTGCTCCTTGGAATAGCTTCTGTCCCACCTAAGACCTTTGGAGGTCCCTTGAAGATCTGTCTGTTCCCAAAGACACTGAAGCCAGGATGATGAGTAAGCTTCCCTCCATGAGGCACTTTTATTGCAGAGACTGCTTGTTTTTCCTACGTTGGTGTTTGTAAACCTTTTGTAAGCCACCCAGAGTCACTTGGTGGTTGGGCAGCCTTAGAACTTGAAGAAATTAATTAACACAGATATCTCCAGGCAGGGTGTAACATGCTGGTGAGTCTTATCCACTTTGGCACCTTCAGTTACCCCCATCTCTAGGACTTGAAGGACAGGTTTCTGAAGAAGGGAGCCCTCCTAGAGGCTGCTTCTGGGATTTTGTACTCTGCTTATCCTCAGGGGAGACAATATGTAAAAAAAATCAAAACCCTTTTTAAAAAAATGCTTTCTTAAGGAAATGCAACTTCTGACAAAAAGTAGTTTACATCCACAAAACATTTTGGCATGTCCCGATTAATTACTGTCCAACAGAACATTGCACGTTTCTGTTCAGAATGGTTTGGCACTGAGCACTGTAAAAAAAAAAAAAAGTTGGATGCAGAATATCCAAATATATGCCACATCCTTTTCAATATCAGTTAAGAAGAATTCCAGGAATATGCCAACCATAAGGCTGTGCAGTTGGTTCCAAACTAATCTGCTTGTGTAAAAAAATGACAAGTTGACTTATATTCAGCTTTCTCATATTAGCACAGCAGAATTAAAAGCCATAGGAAAATAATATGGAAAACAACTTGCATTTGCTTAGCCAATTCTACCCAGCTGTTGCTGGATTGTGGGGGAAAATGCTTGGAACATGCCAAAAAAGAGGCGATGAATAAGATGAAGGAAAGAGAACATATTGGCATTAAATGTGTTCCTTCCACTTGAAAAGACCAGTAAAATTCTTTTGTAGAAAAAGAATTTATTTGTATTGTTTTATTAATTAAAATTGGACTATATGCCTTTTATGTTTGAAAATATTATGTGGTTTCAGCTGGTTTCAGGAGTAGCTGAATGCATTGCTGATGACTGTTTATTCAAGACCTGTTTTATTCACTTTTTGAAGATATGAATTCTGTGCAATTCTTGGCTGATCTATAAACCTAAGCAGCTTTGATTCCACTTTGTTCAGAGCCGTAGACTAGACTTTTCAAACAAACAGACTAATTATCATGGAAGAAAACAATGACATGCCACTTTTGTATCTTGCCAAACAATGACATATAAGGCACTAGAAGTCAAACTTTTGAAACCTTTTTCATCACCACCATCAACATCATTGTCATCATCGTTTTCATCATCATCATCATCTCAGATGTGATTTTGGCTCTGTATGTAATTGGGCTAGAGAAATCTGCTCTGGAAATCTGCCATTCTGTCAGTGCGTATGCAACATTAAAAATGTCTCCTGGAATTTCCCATGAGAAAAAGCCTCAATCTTTCCCAAATATACACGCATAAGCAATAAATCATATATCCAAGATTGTTTCATGGTTTAACTCTGATAAATCACCTCAGGAGTTCAATGATAAATGTCCTTGAACTTACTGTTAAAACAGAGCATAAACAACTGTGCTTCCTTTAAGTGGCTAATGGGCCTACAGTTTTTAAGCTGCTAGGGAACACCACTGGGATATTATCCTATTGGGACCATTGATGAGAACATCCAGAGTGTTTCTATATTTCCTTGGGAAACAATTTATCAAACTCTAGCCAAATGCAGTCCCCCCAGAAAATTATGGAGCTCTTGCAGGAGAACATGTGCACAGACTGTAGTTTCGTAGTACAGTACTTTCATTTCGTGTCTAAAATCCCAGGTTCAGTTTTTGCCATTCTAGAGGGAATACGTAACGTCATTCCTGACATTTTGCAGTGTGGCTGTCAGTAACTGTTTGTTGATAGCTGTGTCACAGAAATGCTAGGAGTGGAAAGTCTGTGAGAGAGTTCAAAGTTGCCTTAGTAGATATGTTAATGTAGATTAGAAACAAGACGTTTCGACCCCACAAATGAACAGCTAAGAAGACTACACGGAATAGGGATATACAACAGAAAGCTATACAATAAAGGCTCCACACAATTAATTAAATACATGTAACATAGGTTTCCTCCATCATTTTAGCTTTTTAATCATGCTAAAAATCAATTTTCTATTTCATCCTGGGCTCCCTTTCTTTGTTCTGGTCTTTCAACCTTGGAACAGCACTCAAAGACTGAGTTCTTGGTGGTCTCTGAACTTGGTTATTTTCTTGCAGAGGTTCCATTACCCAAACTAAGTAACATCATCAGTGTTAATAAGGGATGGGGTTTGCTCTGATTTTATATTCTAGTGGCCTACCCTACCAGTGTTGGTGTTTCTTTGGTCGGGCTGTTTGCTGTTAGCTTGTTTGGCAGTTCCTTAATTGGTGTACTGCTTACCTCTTGATTGCTGGTCTGAGGTTAATCTTGGTGTCAATCTATGCTCATTTGGGTGTTGATTGCTGGTGGGGAGGTGTTTTGGTCTTTTGAAATGTCTACAAGTAAACAACCAAGCTCAGAGATCACCAAGAACCCCTAATTTCAACCATGAGCTGCAAATATTCTTCTTTATAGGTATTGAGTGTAGTCCTTGATTTTCACAATTTTGAACATTCCAAGCTGGAGTATAAATAATCTCCTGGAGTTTAAACAAATCATAGCCTGGGCATAGAAGACTTCTCTGAAAGCAGAAAGAATCTCCAGAATCAATCACCAATCATCTTAAGATAAGGCTGGGAGAATCTCCTAGCACTTTGTGGCTCATATATATATATAATAAACCCAGTGGCAGAGATCTTTGCTTCCTCAGTGCTTCTGAGATGAGGGGGGGGGGGCGAAGAAGAACTATCTTTTTTACCTCAATCCACAGAGTTTAGGCTTGAGCCAGGCAAAACCTTTCAACCTTGACTAACATCTTGCCAAGTTTAAAGATGTGAAACTCCTTAAAAGGGTAAAAAATTGAAAATACATATTCCATTCACATGTGTTTTAAAAGAGAATCTTGGATCGCTTCAAAGAAAGTGTTCTTACATTTTTATTCTACTTTTCCAAGTCACCTTTCCAAGTGACTTGGGCTATAAATCTGAGAGACTAGGGTTTTTTCACCCCATTATGCCCAGCTTTCAGAAGAAGTGGGGGAAACATCTCTTCATAAATCTAAAGAAATTGAACACTTCACCTGCTTTGGGTCATGTTGCTCATTGTACTCAGAGCGCATTTATCTGGCTAGGAAGAGAAAGGGGCCAAGCACAAAGGAAGAAATGAAGGCTGAATATGCTGGCCTCAGTCCCATACGGGCTCAAGCTTCTCCATTTCATTGCTGTCAGCTCCTTTGTTTCACCCTTCTCTTCCCTCCATCCCACACTTGAGGTAAAGTATCCAGCTAGCAGAGGCATCCTGATTAATTTCACCACCTCACTGATTTCCTAACAATGTGTTTTGTCAGGGGAGCTGAGCTGAATTTCAAATCAGATTGGTCTGGAATTTGCTGGTCTGTCTGCTGCAGGACGGATGATTATATACCGCCCTAATGAATTTCTGGCTTCCCATCACCTCAGGAGCCTCTTAGAAGAACCATTTTGCCTTCATCTGGTATCTGTAACTTTTGAAATATGATCTATCACAGCCCTGGGGCTCAATTTAGCCCTGAGCACATGCTGCTGTGGCCAGAGCTGGATGGGAAAAATTCTGTTGGTTGGGCTGCAGTTGTGTTACAGTAATCAGCAGTCTGGTGAGGCCAAGATGTTCAGGACTGGCTCCAGATCATTGATCCCCTTTCAAGCTAGAAGGATTGCCTATTATCCAGCAAAGGCTGCACATATTTATTTATTCATGTATGCAGTGGCTCATGCCATGCCAAGCTGCTAAATGGTGAATGTTAGCTTCAGAAGTCTGAATCAGTGGCTCCAAATCAAAGACTTCAAGACTGTGGCCCAAAGTATTGTGAGGAACACTCATTAGATCAAGGATTCTCCAACAGTGGGGGTTCATAAACAATGTACAAGGAGGGGAAATAATAATAATAATAAACCCTTCAAGCAGAGTTTGAACACTGTCAAAATTCATTCCTGGCTTTATTCTGCCTAGGCAAGTCTAAGAACTGTTGCACTTTATAGACTAAATCATATTTATTTTTGTAAACCCCTTACCCCAATGAAATCCTTAGTTCACACTAACCTATCAAGGAAGCAGGAGGAGGGTCAGCATAAAGCTCTGCATTAGATTCAAGTTGGATTCTTGTGAGGGTCAATATCTAATAGTTAAAACACTGTGTAGCTTCCTGGCTGATCAGTAACTCAAAACAAAGAAGCATTTCAGGATGAGCTAAATGCTAAAGCAGAGGTATGCCAAAACAAATAAGCAGGATATATCAGCCCCAATTTTCCCAGGTCCTTGGAACAGAGTTCCAACCAATCAGGATACAGTTCACAGAAGCACTTCTTAATGTGATGATCTGCCCCCGAGGATAATTTTTCAATAAGTTACCCATGATAAGGGAAAACCCTGGAGGCAGCTCTGGCTGCTGAGATGTCGTTGTCCTTTTCTTGGTAGTTGCATGCATATGCTGCCAATTCAGACATTTCAGGTCAAGTGTGGGAATGTTTAAACTAGGAACCCATTTGCTTGATCACATTCCTAATTAGGCTGCAGGCTTGGCTTCCTAATTGAGCAGCAGAATGATTCCTTTCCCCCCTTCAACCTCCATATGTCAGAAATATTGATTTATAGAAATAAGGTCAAAACAATGATTGTTTTTTTCCTGTTTCCTTCCTATGTATACATGTAAACTCACACATAAACACATTCATAAATACAAACACACAATCAACATAAGCATAGACATGAAATATATAAAAAATATACATGCCTATGCAATGCCTCTGTTCTTGTTAATTTTATATACAATATCTGAAATATTGGCATTTTAATATACGATCGTGATTCCCAGGGGAAAAAAAAGCAGACTCTTTCTTTGTTGGGTCTATTTCTTCAAACATCCTTCCTTACTGCAAGCTGTTTGTGGAATACAGTTTCTTCTATATTTTTATGCTGATGCTTTTACTCAGAAATAAAAGCTGCTCAGATGAAACCTCTTATGTTATTCCCAGACTATGGATTGCTTTCCCCCAGGAATTGCTTTGGACCTCTATTTTTTTCCACTCTCAAAAAAGGAATTAAGAGTTTCTTCAACCAGGCCTTTTCCATTATGCTAAGAAGAATTTTAACTGTTGTTACTGATGTTAAACTTGTGTATATTTTATCTTAAGCTTCTGAATAGCCTCAGGCAGAAATGTGGGCTAGGAATTGAACAACATCCAACCCCAAAATGAACAACATCCAACCCCAAAATGAAATAATTTATTCAATTTCAGTCTTGCTTTTTTATTCACCTGAAGGTTTAAGAATGTCTTTGCATGAAACCTAGAGACACAAGAGGTTTAACACAATCTTTTGGCAATGTTTAGTCTGCATTTGAAAGAACAGAATAACAAAATAACAGAATTGGAAAAGATCTTAACAGAATAATAGAATAACAGAGTTGGAAGGGACCTTTGAGGTCTTCTAGTCCAAGATCTTATATTAGCGGTCCCCAACCTTAGCAGCCTAGCTGATAGGGGGAGAGGAGAACTGGGCCATATGAGTGGTGGGCAGGCATGCATGAGGACATACGCAACTCAACTCAACTTGTGCGAGCAGCAGGCCGGCATGCATGCACACACAGCTCAACTTGAGCTGCCCACATGTGCACATGCATCCCAGCCCACTACTCATGTGAATTGAGCATGCAGGCGCACGCTTGCACAGTCTAGTTGCAAATAGGCCATGGTCCGGGGGTTAGGGACCCCTGCCCTATACCATTTCAGACAAATGATTGTCCAATCTCTTCTTAAAAACTACCAGTGTTGGAGCACCCACAACTTCTGGAGGCAAGCTGTTCCACTGGTTAATTGTTCTAACAGTCAGGACATTTCTCCTTAGTTCTAGGTTGGTTCTCTCCTTGGTTAGTTTTCATCCATTGCTTCTTGTCCTCTTTTGTGGGCCAGCTTCAAATGCATTTGGCAGCTTGTGACCTACTAAACAGCTGGAGAATTGCATTTTGTTTTCTCCTTAGATTTTCTGTGGCTGCTGAAACAGCTCTTCTTGCTTTAAAAAAAAAAAAGAAATGACCTTTTTTAAGTAAAGGAAAACAAATCCTCATTTTGATGACACCATCTGCCCTGGTTTCTTAAGACTCAGTGCAATAACTTCAGTGAGGCCACTCTAAAGGAAATGACTGAAGACTATGAATTTCCCCATTCCATGATCTAGGACATTATCCTGAGCCTCTCTCTTCTCATATATAGCAATGCACCTATGTGAAATTTCTATACAAAGAAACTCCCTTTCTTCCATAAAAGAAAGACTCCCTAATCTTCCTTTATATTATTTAAGACAAATCTTTAAATTGGACTCAGAAGTGAGTTGAAAAAGTAAAGCTGATTGTATGGGATAATATTATTGTCCTTGGCCACTTAAGGGAGTCTCCAGATACTTGTTCAGAAGTTCATAATCACTCTTTCCACTGAATTAATAAATAAAATGGAAAGACAGAGTTGTCTGTTGTCTACTACACCTATGGATGAAATGTTAATTCAAACTTATAGATGACTGAGGACAGGGAATACATTTCTTCTTATTTAATGTATATTTCCTAAATTTATATCCAAATTAGTACAGAATTTTAATCCCAGATACATAATTCCTTGAATTACAAGGTGAAGCTGGATAATAAAAATGTCTTAAAATTAGTACATTGTGTAAAAACAAAAATCTCCAACAATAAAAATGTACGTAGGAGGAAGCATGCAAACTGAAACATGTATCATGAGGAAAAGCACATTTAAAAATATGTACGGTACATTGGGGAAAATGGGCAGGAATACACACAGAGATTTTTGTGTTATCTTTTTAAAAAAGAATTCACAAATAAATATATTAAGAAGTTGAATTTCATTACATTCTCAGTTTACTTTAGAATTTCCTCATAATTTCTTTGGATTATGTTTTTCAATATATAATAAGCATTCCTCAACCTCAGGGACAATGAGATTGGCTGGTAGAAATTATAACAAATGCCATATGCTTAGAGATGCAAACGTTTAAAGTATTATCTTCTCTCTTTTTCTCCACTGAGTTTCACATTTTCCTGGTTATATTCTCACCTTCCTCAAAAGAAAAAGAAGAAAAAGAAAGGCAAGGCAAGGCAAGGCAAGTCAATAGAAGGAAAGGAAAGGAAACGTAAAGGGATAACACTGATTGCTTCATCAATCAACAATTACTTTGGTCTCAATTTAAAACATATCAATTCTTCAAGTACCCCCCCAGGATGTAATAAAAACTAACAACTGCTATTATTACTGAATTTTGTGGGAAGCTAGGCACATTCACCCTTCACCAAGTTTTCAGTATTAAAACTTGTAAGTCGTCCTTTAAAATTTCTTCACATTTAAACACATCTGAGTCTAAATTCTGAACTCAAAATTATTTCCCATCTAAAAACCATGCAGAGCTGAATATAATTTGAGATAATTTCTAAATTTCATGGCAGCATTGGTATGTATTAATAAACAAGTGTGTTTGGCAATTTGTATACACACACACACACACACATTTCTTATGTTCTTTTCTATCCTTCATTTAAATCAGTAGGATAAAATTAAAAAAAATATCCCCAGAAAATTTGTCCCAATTTTGTTGTAACTCAGTATTTTTATAAACAAAAATTGTGCAGGCAAACCAGGAAAAACAATAAACCGGAGTATGATGAGATGTGTATTACTTACTGGGGATCACAGCAGTCAGTATTTGGAGTTGAGATGAGGGATTTAAAACACAACAGATCAAGGAAATACCACAAGATTAAGAACCAAACTCAGACTTGAATGCCAAACTGTAATGAGTTTATTCAGCCATAAGCCTTCCTTCCTAGCAAGGCCCCTGTCCAAAATTGCTCTTAAAAAGAAAACAAAGAAATTATGATAACTGGGCAAGCCTAGTGCTGACTGAAGAGAGATGGACTTCTCTTAAAGAGTTCTTAACGATGATGTTCATATGGCAGGATGTTCTATCACATTGTTTCATCATAACTCGGAATCAAGGGGAAACTTGCTTTTCCTGTATTCCCTATATGAAATAAATCTCCCATGTATTTTCCAGAGAGCCTATGCTTTGACTGTGGAGCAGTACTAGCAATGCTTCTGGACAAGCATCTATCATTACTGCTGGAACTATGCAATACATCTGAGCTATGCACAGAATCTGAAATGGGAGGAAAGCACAGCTGTGAGGATTACAATGTACCCCATGACAAGTTTTTAATACTGCAAGGAGAATGGGCAACTGAAAATACAGATTTGGAGAAAGCAGCTGGAGCGTTCTTTCTTGTGGCTAATCCTGAAACACAAAGAGCCTTCTTTGAGTCTCATCCTATCGTTAATTCACCTTCCATTAAGATACTGATGACAGAATCAAGAATGCTAAATAATGGACAGTAAATGAAAACAAGGGGTTCCAAATAAAGAATGCTGACCTCTCGTCTAAATGCATTGAATTCTTTCCCAGATGTACAAATGTTGTGTAAAGACTTAGAGGGAAAACACCCATTTATCTGTACAGATATTATGCCTGGCTTAATTGGATAAGGGTTGCCTTAACAACTTCCACCGAGGCACATACCAGCATTTGTGAATCAGCACAGCTATCTGTGCTCACATTAGTGAGCACATATGTCTCACTTGTGTCAGATTGCTGCAGGAACAATCTCTAGGTGCCCTTGCTCAATCCACAGCTTCCCATATTTGCTTACTTAATAAAAAGGAGAATCTTTTTTCAAGGTCAAAGACAACTCTTTTGTTTCCTAGTCCTTTTATGATGAGAAGCAGTCCAGAATGGGGTCACCAAAACTACATTTAATGTCAACCCATCTACTATTTTCACAGTATTAATGTAGAACATAGATCATATGGTTGGAAGATATTGGGATATTGAAAGGGACCCTCTGCTCAAGCTGAGGCCCAATACCATTCCAGACAAATGACTTCTTGAAAACGCCAATGCTGAAGCACCTGCAACTTCTGGAAGTGAGTCATTCCCCTGTTCTCATTGTCAGGAAATTCTTCTTTAGTTCTAGGTTGGATGTCTCTTTAATTATCTTCATCCTGTTACTTCTTGTCTTATCTTCAGGTGCTTTGCTGTGACAGTCCCTCAAGTATTGGAAGACTGTTATCATGTCACTTCTACTCCTTCTCTTTGTTAAACTAGTCATACCTAGTTGTCTCAATTATTCATCGTATGGTTGAGCCTCCAAGACCCCTTATCATTTTGTTGTTCTTCTCTGCATTTTTTCTAGAGTCTCAACATCTTTTTTGTATCATGGTGATGTGGTCTTGATACCCATCCTCTAATTTCACTTTTTTTCCTGAGGTTGATAGAAACCTCCCATGAATAGGAACAATTTCAAAAGATCTATTTAACTAAGATTTTCAGACATATCTCTCAGCTCTTTACCCTTGAGGGAGATTGTTTAGAAATCTATCAAGGAAGAAAGCAGCAAAAATGTCATATTGCATAGAGTATTTTTGGCCAGTGCTTCTTTTTATACAAGCTAAAACAAATTTTCTAGGCATATCAGCTCTAGTAAAACAAAACATTTATATTTAATTTTTACACAAAGCCATCTTATCTACATTGTATCTTCACTTACAGGAAAACAGGCACTTCTTTGCTTTCTTGCTGGTCAAAAACATATACTTCAAATCACTTCAGAGAAATGAAATTTCAATACTGTGGCTAAAGTAATGATTTACCATAGCATTTCTCAATTTTAACCACTGGAAATTCTAGGAGTTGCAGTCCATACATCTTAAAGTTGCTGAAGTTGAGAAACTCTGATTTACAATATACCTACAATATTTATCAGAGGTGAAATCTCATGTCCCAATAGCTCACTGTATATCTAAATGTTCCTTCACAACATTTAGCCTACTACTCTGCAAAATAGGCAATGTTTTTCTGTATTCCATATATATGCTAACATCCCTTTTCTTCCAGCAAAAGGAAAATTATCAAAACAATTTTGTAGTAATATGATTCCACAAGCCAAATTTCTCCTTATCTAAAGGCTCCTTGGAAAGAATTTGATTTCAACAGCCAGTCAAATTCTCTTAGTCAAGTGTTTTTTTCTTCCAGGGTCTCCCATCTTACTTGCTTTACATATCTCAGAGAACAGGGTTGAATCCAATGCCTCTTTTCAATTTGGCTTCTGGGATGCTCTCACTGGTACCATGGATCAAGTAATCCTGGTCTTTTCTATCTGCATCCAGCTTTAGAGCAGGTACTTTGCAAATAGGAAGCTCCACCATCAATTGTTAATACCTCCAGTGTAAGGTGTAAAGTACTCTGTGATGGAAAAATCCTCTGCCTGAGAATAAAACAACAACAACAATAACAATAATAACAACAATGACAACGATAACAACGATAATCATCATCATCATCATCATCAACATCAAGATGCCCCACGAAAATAACATTAAGAGTCTGGATGAGGAAGATTATTACAAATACTTGGATATCCTTCAAGCTGACAACATCAAGCACACTGAAGTCAAGAAAAAGATTAGAGGTGAATACATCAAGAGAGTGAAGAAGATCTTAAAGTCCAAACTCAATGGAGGAAATACCATAAAGGCAATCAACACCTGGGCAATCCCAGTCATTAGGTACACAGCTGGAATAGTAGACTGGACTCAAGCAGAACTAAAAGCAATGGATAGGAAGACCAGAAAAATAATGACAATGAATCATGCCCTTCATCCACCCAGTGACATTGACAGACTTTATCTACCAAGACAAATAGGTGGGTGTGGAATTCTACAAGTACATCAGATGGTTGAAGAAGAAAAAAATGGCTTTGGAAGAATATCTGAAGAACAATGATGAAGATGCATTGAAATTAGTATATCAGGAAGGCTTACTGACTACTGGAGAGACCAAACTGGCCTAATGAAGAACCAAATGAAGAACAGAATAGAGGCATGGGAAGACAAAGCACTACATGGCCAATACATGAAAAAAATAGCTGGGAAAGCAGATAATAATAAAACCTGGCAATGGCTAAGAGCAGGAAAATTGAAGAAAGAGACCGAGGGACTAATTCTGCTGCACAAGACCAAGCCTTAAGGACAAATGCATACAAAGTCAAAATTGAAAAGACAGCAACAGACAGTAAGTGCCACCTATGCAAAGAAGCTGAAGAAACAGTGGACCACCTGGTAAGCTGTTGCAAGAAGATTGCACAGACTGACTACAAGCAGCGGCATGACAAAGTAGCAACAATGGTGCATTGGAAGATCTGCAAAAAATATCATTTGCCTGTAAGCAAAAACTGGTGGGATCATAAAATAGAGAAAGTCATAGAAAATGATAAAATTAAACTGCTCTGGGACTTCAGAATTCAAACAGACAAGCACCTGCAACATAACACCCAGACTTAACAATTGTCGATAAGAAAGACAAAAAAGTCTGGATAGTGGATGTGGCAGTGCCTGGAGACAGCAGAATAGATGAGAAAGAACTGGAGAAGATAACAAAATACAAAGACCTACAAATAGAAATAGAAAGACTGTGGCAAAAGCAAGCAAAGGTAGTACCAATAGTGATAGGCTCCTTGGGTGCAATCCCAAAACAACTGGAGCACCACTTGAACACCATTGGCATTAACAAATTCGCTATTAGTCAATTGCAAAAGGCGGCCTTACTAAGAACTGCTTCCATCCTGCAATGATATCTGTAATACCATCACACATCCACATTTGCCTATCCCAGGTCGTAGGTAAGGACTCGATAGGTAGACAAAATGCCAAATCCAGTCTGAACATCTGGCTGATTGTGCGATGATCCATAATAATAATAATAAAGTTTAATGTATTGGAGTTAAAGCATTTTTAATCTTTTTGGATGTATGTATAATTGATTGATGTTTATTTAATTTGTATGTTTTTTCTTGTTTTTTTTAACCCTGTATTCAGCTCTGGGAAGGAGGGGGGAGGATTATGGGGGGAGGGAGGGGGGGAGGTATTTTATTGTAAAAAGTTTATAAAAATTTCAATAAAAAAAAAGTTGGAAGGGACTTGAAGGTCTTCTAGTAATCCAACCCCCTGCTCAGGCAGGTAACCCTATACCATTTCAGACAAATGGCTGTCCAGTCTCGTCTTAAAAACTTTCAGTGTTGGAGCATTCACAGCTTCTGGAGGCAGGTTGTTTCACTGGTTAATTGTTCTGTCAGGAAGTTTCTCCTTAGTTCTAGGTTGCTTCTCTCCTTGGTCAGTTTCCATCCGTTGCTTCTTGTCCTGCCTCCAGGTGCTTTGGAGAATAGCTTGACTCCCTCTTCTTTGTGGCAGCCCCTGAGATATTGGAACACTGCTATCATGTCCCCCTCGTCCTTCTCTTCATTAAATGAGACATACCCAATTCCAGCAACCGTTCCTTTTATGTTTTATCCTCCAGTCCCCTAATCATCTGTTGCTCTTCTCTGTACTCTTTGTAGAGTCTCAACACTTTTTTTACATCATGGTGACCAAAACTGAATGCAGTATTCCAAGTGTGGTCTTACCAAGGTATTGTAAAGTGGTATTAACACTTCATGTGATCTTGATTCTATCCCTCTGTTAATGCAGCCTAGCACTGCGTTGGCTTTTTTGGCAACTACAGCACACTGCTGGCTCATATTTAAGTGATTGCCCACTAGGACTCCGAGGTCCCTCTCACAGTTACTACTACTGAGCAAGGTACCACCTATACTATACCTGTGCGTTTGTTTTTTCTTGCCTAAATGTAGAACCTTACTTTTTTCACCATTGAATTTCAATTTATTATATAGCACCCAATGTTCAAGTCTGTCAAGATCCTTCTGTATCTTAAGCCTATCTTCTGGAGTGTTGGCTCTTCCTGCCAGCATAGTGTTGTCTGCAAATCTGATGAGTTCCCCATCTATCCCCTCATCCAAATCATTGATGAAGACGTTGAAGAGCACTGGGCCCAGAACAGAGTCCTGGGGCACTCCACTACACACTTCCCTCCATGCAGATGTGGTTCCATTGAGGACCACACGCTGAGTACGGCCGGTCAGCCAGCTACAGATCCATCTGGTGGTGATGCTGTCTAACCTGCATTTTTCTATCTTATCAAGTAGTAAGTTGTGGTCTACTTTGTCAAATGCCTTACTGAAGTCTAAGTAAATTATATCCACAGCATTCCTCTGGTCCACTAATTTTGTCACCTGGTCAAAGAATGCAATAAGATTTTTCTGGCATGATCTGTTTTTGACAAACCTATGTTGCCTTTTGGTTATGATTTTGTTTGCCTCTAGGTGTTTGCTGATTTGTTACTTGATAATCTTTTCCAGAATCTTCCCTGGTATTGAGGTCAGGCTGATAGGTCTGTAGTTTCCTCGGTCCATTTTCCCCCTTTTTTGAAGATGGGAACTACATCAGCTCTTTTCCAGTCCTCTGGTAGTTCCCCAGTTCCCCAGGATCTTCAATGGTTCTGAGATCACATCTGCCAGTTCCTTCAGAACCTTGGGGTGTAGCCCATCTGATCCTGATGATTTGAACTTGTCTAGGCTGGACAGGTGCTCACTTACCAACTGCCCACCAGAGCAGACCATAATGTGTTACATAGGCATATCTTTCTTTCTTGAAACAAGCATGACTGATCCATCTAAACAAGGCTACTAAACTCCTAACTTTTTGTCTCTTTTTCTTATTCTAATAATTGTGGAGGGCAAAAATGGTTCTTATCTGCATACAGAGGTATCTACTTTCAGACTTTCAAAACATAGGGGATAACCAGTATATACAATTACAAGAAAAAAAGGATACAGATGTTTAGAATATTGCCATAGTAGGTATTTCTCTCTTCTCTAGATGTAGAGCCTTGTCGAAAACTTTATATACCGTGTAAAGAAATTTTTAAAAACCCACCAAGGCTTATTTCTTCATTTCTGTGTAGACTGCCATTCCCATGTGTCCTGTTTAACTTTTTATTCCCAAGGATTGCTCAGTTCCTGGGAATGTTTTCTACAGTATATTTTTCCTCCTTATCACCTCTGTCAGATTCATGAACAAATTGAAGCCTGTGGTTCTCTGGCATTGTTTGCAATATTTCACTATGGAAATCTGTCAGCTGTTCACTTAAATCCTACACTTCTACAGCCCAGTCCACAAGGGATGCTTTTCCTTGAAACCTGAGTCAGCTTTGATCTCACACAGCAACAGCTTGAGCAATTTTTTATCAAGCCATTGTTGTTTCAAGTACAAATCTTCTGTTTTAATTGTCCCTTCAAGATTATTTGGAAGCCCTTCATTTGCTGTTTGCATACTTCGCATTTTGCAAAAGATATTGCTCCTATTTCTTCATTCTGGTTCCATCACAACAGTTTCTCAATGTCTCTCAAGGAAAAAATATAAACACAACTAATGGCATCATTACACAGTCCTCTGAGGTGGGTTTACTTTTGTTTAGTAAAAAGACTACTCGATCTACCGTATGTTTAAGACTGGGCAAATCCGAGAAGTGAATAAGAAATGTATGTGTGTGTTTGTGTGTGTGTGTTCCCTATGACTAGACACCTATTACACTTTTTTCTTTATGAATAAGATAGCAAATCATTCATTTATATCTTATTGAAATTAATAAGATTTTATTGAAATTATCAAAGTACAAATACAAATGAAAATAAGGATTGTAGAGAACTGGGAAAGGAAGGAAGGGGAAGAGAGAAATGTGAGGTAAAGAGAAAAATGAAAGAAAGCATTAACTTTAAACTCTTTTCAGTACAGTTGTATAAAAATAATAAAGTTACAACCTCAGGTTTTTACTTTTGCATACTTAGCATATATTAACCATTTCTATAACAACAAGCTTATCTAATCAGCAAATCTCAAGGTCAGATTTTTTTTCCCCAGAAACAAAGTTGAATGTATTCTTTGCTTTGATTAATTTGGTTAATTTGCTTACCTCTGTGACAGCAAATCATTCTCAACTGGAGTCTTTATGGTGCCTAAATGAAATGTCTGCTTTGTCCATACTATTAAGCGTGTGAATAAGCAGATTTGTTTTTCTTGTTTTCTGAAAGAAAGGAATATTGCTTAGGGTAAGGTTTTGTTTTCTTTTGTTTTGTTTTTATGAACACTACATGACTATGGTTTGTTTTTATTAACATTACCGCACAATTAATTATGGCAAGGAAAATCATCTTCACACATGATCGTATACAGCTCATCCCCTATTGACATGGCAGCCGCTGTAGGGAAATTTTATAAGCTGATAATTTGGGTCGTCTATTAGAAACAGACAAATTATTTTATTTATCATCTCTGTCAGCATCACATATCTTGATTTATAGGTTTATTCCATCCAGTTCCCATATTCATTTCTGATTTTTTAAAAAAATATTTACACAAATTGTATTTGAATAAGTATTCTGAATGTATTTTCTCATTCTTGTGCTTATAGCCAAGATTCAAACATCTGAATGACATTTCCAGGCATTCACAGTCCCCCAAAAAGACAAATTAGATTGGTTTTTGGCTTTGACTAAGATAAATTCCCCGATTAACTGATGAGTGTCATTGACTTTAGACTTTAAGATTTAACAGCTCAGTAAAAACATGTCATTTTCTTATAGAAAAATAGCTCCTGATACACTCCTTGCTGTATTCAGATGATCAGCCGCATAAACTGAGATTTGTTCCTGCAAACAACTTTGCTCTTTCTTCCTTTCCCCCAGCTCTTTGTGCAAGTCAAAACTATGCTGATCTGTGGTTTCCATTTATGCAGGAGCAGAAATGTCTGATCAGAAGTTTCCAAACAAGTAACTCAACAAGTAATTTAACAATGATTTTATTCACTGCTCTTTTTTTTTAAAAAAAATCCCCATTTCAGTCATAATAAGAAACGATCCTTGATGGGAGACTTTTGGTTGGTTTACTCATTAATGAAAAAACAAAATGAGAAGAGGAGGGACACAACTGAATTCAAGTCCCCGATGTTTTTTTTACATTTTATTTTATTAAGCTGAAGTGTAACTATCCAAACACAACTCATGGGTTCGTAACTCATATATAGGTATCCCTTGACTTATGAGCATAACTGAGTTCAGAATTACAGTCGTAAGTTGTGCCAGTCATTATGTAGGTCAATGATGATTTTATGACATTTTTGTAGTGGTCATTAAATGAACCCATTGTACCCAATGAGTGTTTTTTGCTGGAAACCAGAAGTAAATACCAGTTTCTGGCAAATATATATATATGTGTGGCCCTGTCACGAGGGCAATGAGTAGGCAATTGGATCAGCAAGGGGATAAAAAGAACTTTCCCACCCCCTAAGCCCCACTCTGAGGACGCTGGCAGAGGACCAGCGAAAGCTAAGTTGTTTTAATCTTGTATATAACTGTTTTTATTGTTTTAAATGTTGTTTTAATAATAAATACTGGAGTATACTCTTCCCGGAGATTGAAGATTGCATCATTGAACAAATATGCCCGGGATTCGTATTTTTATAACCATTAAGGACACTAACACACCTCCACCCAATCAGAACACAGCCAAGCTCCCACCCAATCAGTTAATACCCCCACTGGCAGTTAAAAGGAAGAAACAGCTAAGACCACACATTGCTGCTCGAAGCACAAAGCTGAAAACACCAGCCTGAAGATGACGAATGGGACTTCGTCGAAACGTCGCAGCCCTTCCAATTTTACGGGAGAAAACCCGAACAACCAAAGACCTACATACAAAAACACCCGCGAGTGTGAGGAGATCTTTGTTAATTCGGTCTAGGAGGAATCTTTTTGTGTGAAGTTCATTTCTGATTAGGGCCAATTCTGTTCTTTTCAGGATCCGTTTGGTGGCTGCAGAGTTGGAGTGGAATTTCAGTTGGAAACATGTGGGGATTAGATTTTGCGTAGGAATGCGAGGTCGCATAAAATGGAAGCTCTTTGGACTTCAAGTTTTTCATAGGTCCTGGTCAGATGGTGGATTTCCTCCCCGTAGAGGTTCGATATTTGTTTTCTGAGGTTTTCGCGGGTATTTGTATGTAGGTCTTTGGTTGTTCGGGTTTTCTCCCACGTAAAATTGGAAGTGTCTTGGCGACGTTTCGACGAAGTCCCATTCGTCATCTTCAGGCTGGTGTTTTCAGCTTCGTGCTTTGAGCAGCAATGTGTGGTCTTAGCTGTTTATTCCTTTTAACTGCCAGTGGGGGTATGAACTGATTGGGTGGGAGCTTGGCTGTGTTCTGATTGGGTGGAGGTGTGTTCTGAATGGTTAGGGGCTTGGCTGTGCTCTGATTGGCTGGGGGAGTGTTCTGTTTGGTTGTGCTCAGGTTAGTCTGAGTTGCAGAGGGGTTTAAGATTTTGGGCTGCCTTGCTATTTTTTGGCTTCGCGTTCGTGGTCGTGTCTCCTCTTCATGGAGGGTGTCAGTTTGCTTCATGTATGGATTGGAGGGGTTTAAAGTGGCTAATGATGCAGCTGTGGTCTGGCTTCTGGTTTGTGGTCGTGCCTCATCATCGGTGTGGCTTTGGGTTTGTTTTTTGCGTGGATGTGTGGTGGTGACATCCTGTGTGGTTTTTGTGAGTGTGGGTCTGGTATCATTTTTTGTGTTAGGGAGTCGTTTGTCAATAAGGGCGGGTTTCCAAATGGCTGGTAGGCGGGAGGTATCATCTCGCTTGTTCATGCTGTGTGGGCGTTTTTCTATCTCGATGGCTTCTCTGATTATTCTGTTATTAAAATGTTCACTTTTGGCAATGGTTCTGGTATTTTTAAAGTCAATTTCATGTCCTGTGGCTTTAAGGTGTTGGACCAGGGAAGATGTTGGTTCCTCTTTTTTGACTGAGTTCTTATGTTCTTCAATGCGTGCACTTATTCTTCTGTTGGTTTGTCCGATGTATGTGGTGGGACAAGTGGTGCATGGGATTTCGTATACTCCTTGATTTTCTAATTCAATTTTATCTTTGGGGTTTCTAAGGATGGTGGATATTTTTCTGTTTGTGCAGAATGCTGTTTTGATGTTGTGTTTATGGAGGATCTTACTGATTCTGTCTGTGGTGCCTTTTATGTATGGGAGGAGGGCTTTGCCGTTTTCTTGTTCTTTGTCTTGGATTTTAGTGGGGGTTTCTTTTTGGATTAGGTTTGTAATCTTATTTCTTTGGAATCCATTGGATGTTAGTACATTGGTGAGAGTGTGTAGTTCGGTTTTTAGGTGTTGTTCGTCAGCTAAGCGTTTTGTTCTGGAGATGAGTGTCTTGGCTACAGAGTTGATCTGTGCTGGGTGGTGGTGTGAGAGAGCGTGCAGATAGCGGTTTGTGTGTGTTTTCTTCTGGTAGATGGTGTGTCCTAGGGAGCCATTGGATTTCTTGTAGACTAAGACATCCAGGAAGGGAAGTTGGTTGTTAGCTTCTGTTTCCATGGTGAACTGTATTTTGGGGTGTAGGCTGTTGAGGTGTGTGAGGAAGTTGTCCAGTTTTTCTTTCCCATGTGGCCAGATTATGAAGGTGTCGTCTACGTATCTGAGCCAGAGTTTGGGTTTGTGATCCGATTTTTCTAGAGCTTGGGTTTCAAAGTGTTCCATGTAGAGGTTGGCAATGACAGGTGAGAGGGGTGATCCCATGGGTGCTCCTTCTGTTTGTTTGTATTTTTGTCCGTTATAGATGAAGTATGTGTTGGATAGGCAGTGGTTGGTCAGATCTAAGATGTGTTTGGGGGGGTTATATTTGTTTTGAATAGCTGTCAAGGCTTCTTTGATAGGCACTTGGGTGAAGAGGGATATGACATCGAAGCTCACTAGTAGGTCGCTGGGCTGTAAGTTTTGTTTCTTTATGATCTCTATAAACTGGAATGAGTTTTTTACGTGTGAGGTGATGGATTCTGCATAGGGCTGTAGTTGTTTGGCGAGAAATTTGGCTAGGTTTTGTAGAGGTGAGCCTATGGAGCTGACTATAGGTCTGAGTGGGGTTCCTTCTTTGTGTATCTTGGGGAGACCATAGAGTTTGGGGCATCTGGATGATTTCTCTCTGGGAATGATTCTTTGCTGGATCTCTTCGCTAATGGGGGAGGCTTTTATTTTGGATCTGGTGGTTTTTTCCAGGTAGGTGGTGGGATCTGTATTTAGGGGTTTGTATGTGGAGTCTTGGAGTAGGTTGGTTAATTTGGTTTGGTAGTCAGATGTGTTCATAACCACCGTGGCGTTGCCCTTGTCTGCTGGTAGGATTATTATGCTGGTGTCTTCTTTCAGGTTACGTAGTGCTGTCTGTTCCTCTTTGGGTAAGTTGCTTTTGGGTGGCTTGCTGGTACAGAGGATGTTGGTGATTTCGAGAATGCCAGAAACAAACCCCTCCTCCCTCACAGCCACACATGAAACAAACAGTGCATAAAATCTCAGATAGGATCCTCACCAAAGCCGAAACCAATGTCCTTTCCAAAGGATTCAACTTTGCAGTCACTCCCAAACACATCCCCACTGAAACCATTATATGTGGAGTTGAAACAAGCCTGACCAAAATCAACCCCGACGACGCTAACAGAATCAGACTCGAAATCACCAACATCCTCTGTACCAGCAAGCCACCCAAAAGCAACTTACCCAAAGAGGAACAGACAGCACTACTGGGGAAAAAAGCACATTTGATAGAGTTTGCACATCATGCTAAATCTTAAACCTTATTTGATTAGCCTGAGTAAAAGACATTATTCAATAGAAGATTATTTAATATCTAAACATCCAATATCTAAGAAACTGCTACAAAGGAGGGTCAACCTAGTCTCCACAGCAGCTGAAGTCAGGACAAAAAGCAATAGATGGAAACAAATCAAGGAAAGAAGCAACCTAGAACTAAGAAGAAATTTCCTGACAATTAGAACAATTAATCAGTGGAACAACTTGCCTCTAGAAGTTGTGGGTGCTCCAACATTGGAGGTTTTTAAGAAGAGATTGGACAGCCATTTGTCTGAAATGGTAGAGGGTTTCCTGCCTGAGCAGGGGGTTGGATTACTAGAAGACCTTCAAGTCCCTTCCAACTTTTTTTTTATTGAAATTTTTATAAACTTTTTACAATAAAATACCTCCCCCCCTCCCTCCCCCCATAATCCTCCTTCCTTATGGACACTTGACCCATAAAAAAAATCCTACTTTCTTAAATACTTTAGGATACAATTAATTAACAACTTAAAAGAAATCTTCCAAATGGCAAGGAAAAAATAAAGGCACTCAGTCAGTTGCTTTCTTTTTTGAATCAGGAAGGGAAAAAAATACATGGTCTAGAAGAGTGGTGGTGAACCTATGGCACACATGCCAGAGGCGGCACTCAGAGCCCTCTCTATGGGCACGCGTGCTGTTGCCCCAGCCCTGCCTCCCCCCATGGCTCCCTCCTCACTAGCAGCCCCCCCCAGAGGAGAGTCACCCCTGGGCGCAGCCTGCACAGAGCAGCATAGCCAAGGACATGGCAACCGGGTAGTGGGAACAAGACTCCACCCTTGCGCTCCGTCATGCACAGATGATGCTGCAGGGTGCGAGTGGAGGGTGTGGCCACCATGGTGCTGCTGGGCCACCTGGACGATCTGCGGCAGTTGTGGAGGTGGGGGGGCTCTGCGGGCAGGCGGGGTGCAGGGTGGTGGGCAAGGTGGGAGCGGGGTGGTTTTGGGGCACTCGGTCTCAAAAAGGTTCACCGTCACTGGTCTAGAAGGAGTTTGACTTAATGCAAAAATCTTAATAAGATAGTGATTTAAGAAAGTTTTAAATGAATAAAGAGGACAGTAATTTCAGAAAACAGAACAGTATTTTTTTTCTTTGATGAAAGTGCATTTGAAAATTATAAAATTGACTAGACAAACAGACAAACAAGCCAGACTTCCACTGGAATGCTGATTGTTTATTATTGTGGAAAGTAGATAATTGATGGATTTTACAAAATAAGGGTAATATGATCCTAACAATGTTCTAATTACAGAGCTAAGGGCTAATTAGGACTAAAGTGTTAAAGATAGAGAAAAGCAAAATAGGGAAAATTACTGGAAACCTCTTATGGAATTTTTTGCATAAAAAAGGAAATTTGTGATTTATGATTTTGATGATTAGAAAGAATAAGTTATTAGAAAGAAGGAAATGATGACAGAATCTCAGAAAGAGAGAGAGTTTTGTTTATAATTATATGGATAACTGCTGAGACAAAGATTATAAACTGCTTCTTTATATATATTTTTCAGGTTCTCTGTTATTTAATTTTCTTTTTTTTTAATCTCCTTTTTCTTTGCCTCTTTTCTTCTTTCTTATATTTACGATACTATATTTTTTTCTTTGGATGTATTTCTTATTATATAAGTAAAATCCATATATATATATATATATATATATATATATATATATATATATATATATATATATGTTTTCTGAGGTTTTCGCGGTGTTTGTATGTAGGTCTTTGGTTGTTCGGGTTTTCTCCCGCGTAAAATTGGAAGTGTCTTGGCGACGTTTCGACGAAGTCCCATTCGTCATCTTCAGGCTGGTGTTTTCAGCTTCGTGCTTTGAAGCACGAAGCTGAAAACACAGCCTGAAGATGACGAATGGGACTTCGTCGAAACGTCGCCAAGACACTTCCAATTTTACGCGGGAGAAAACCCGAACAACCAAAGACCATATATATATATATATATATATATATATATATATATATATATATATATATATATATATATCCTCTTTACTGCCTCCTTAGTCCTCTGTAAGAATAGACTGTAATCCTACCATTTACACAATGGGAAAACTAATTCTATGAAACAGTTGATTCCATTTGTGACTTAGGTGTTTGGGGTTTGGATTTATTTATTTATTTATTGTCATAGAACAAAATGAACTATATGATTTTGTTAGCCAAAAGGGATTTTTTATCCATTTGTTCCCTGCTATGAAGGATTTCACAACACAAAAGTATTAGATGAATGTGATCGTAACTATCCCAGAGCAAATGACTGATTGATATATAAGGCCAGTTGAAACTTAATTTATGATTCTGGATGGAACACAGTAATAACACCCTCATTGCCCGCAAGAAAATTAAAACTCAGTAAGTATGAACATAGTAAAGAAAAACCCATAGGCATGCATGAATAATACTTATGTACTATGGCATCACTATCTTACAAATTGGAGATATTGTTTTAATTGTTGATTGTGACAATGCAATTTTATAGGAATCTTTTTACCCTCAAGGAATTGTGCACTGCTTAGCATCTCCTCTGGACCGAGAGCAAGGGATATAATGTTATATCTCTGTGGGATTCTTTTAAATCTGTGCCCCCTTTTTCTAGCTCGGGTTTCAAAATCTACCTTGTCAGCTAATGAATCAAGTTCAAAGATTGGCTTCAGATTACAATAACTCTTTGACTTCTGAAAAAAGTAAGGATGCAAACAAATGCTTCACCTGGGATTAGATTTATGGCTCAGTTCTGGTTATCAGTTCTTAGTTGATTTAAAGGCTTTTCCCATATATTTGAGCTTGACATGCAAACACAAGATTTGGCTATTGCTGCAATAGAGCACACAAATGAGCACACAAATGCCAGACTGCAAGGTATCTTAAAGACAATACAAGCAACTGCATTTTTTTTCCCCTGAAAAGTCAACTTGATCCAGCTTAGTAATGGTGGCTGGATGAAGGGTACTACAAGTAGTCCTTGACCTACAACCATTCATTTAATGGCCGTTCATAGTTACAAAAGTCCTGAAAACAGTGACTTATGACTGGCTCTCCCCTTACGACTGTTGCAGTATCTCCATGATACATGATCAAAATTTAGGCACTTGGCAACTAGCATGCATGTGCAACAAATGTATCATCCCAGGGTCATGTGGTTGCCATTGGCAATTTTCCCAGCTGACCTCCAAGAAGCAAAGTCAATAAAAGAAGCAGGATTTGCTTAATGACCATGTAATTCACTTAAGAGCTTCAACAATTCATTTAACAACCATGCCCAAAAAAGGGTGATAAAGTTGGACTGGATTCTCTTAACAACCACCGTGCTTAGCAATGGAAATTCTGACCCCAGGCGTTGAGGACTATCCATGCTCCATCACCCCTACATTCATTTGATATAAATCAATAAATAGTCACTTGTTTAACTGTGAAGCCCAATATGTTGGTAATGAGGTGGTAATGAGGATGACCAATTTAGTGGGCTTTAAAAGGGGACCAGACAAAATGCATGCACAACAAGACTGCCAACATTTGCTTGCTTACTTACAGTTCAAGGTAGTATACTTTAATGCCATTTGAAAACAAAAGCGAAGAGATGAGAATGATCCCCAAAACAGAACCCATTGTATGAATTACAGGACGCATTTTATTAGCTGCAGAATGATACAAAGGCTTACCAAAATGGGTCACTGACTTTTCTTTTGTGTTTATATTTTTCTACTAATGCCCATGTTTAGAACAGGTCATAACACTGAGTTATACTAGAAATGTACACTAAATAAAAACACAATACAATAAAGCAACCTTTTAAAACAATGAAATGCACGGCAGCCCTGACTAAAGAGCTAGTTTAGTGTAGTGGTTTAGGTGCTGGTCTAGAAACTGGGAGACAGTGAGTTCTAATCCTGCCTTGGCCGTGAAAGCCAGCTAGGTGACTTTGGGCCAGTCACTCTCTCTCAGCCCAACAAAGGGTTGTTGTTGAGGGAAAAATAGGAAGAGGAGGAAGGAGTAGACTTACAGCCATTTACAAGTCCTCAACTTACAACTATTCATTTAGTGACTATTCAAAGTTACCACAGCATTGAAAAAGTGACTTATGACTGGTCCTTGCAGTTATGACCATCACAACATCCCCATGGTCACATGATCTAAATTTAGACACTAGGCCACTGGCATGTGTTTACCATGATTGCAGGATCTTGGTGTCATGCAATCACCATTTGCGACCTTCCCAACCAGCTTCCAACAAGCAAAGGCATTGGGGGAAAACTAGATTCATTTAACATCTATGTGACTCAATTAACAATTGAGTGATTCGTTTAACAATCATGGCAAAAAAAGATTGCATAAATCAAGCATGACTCAATTAATTGACTTGTTTAGGAATAGAAATTCTGGTCCTGGTTCTGGCCAAAAACTGAGAATTACTTGTATCTTCACAACCTTAAGTTGTGATAAAAGATAAAAGATTAGTTTAAAAAGAAAAAGAAAAAATCACTTTTATCTATCAACCACCCTAACTCTAGGAACCCACTGGCCCTAATTCCTGGGGGGCAAAGCTAGTTCTTCAATGCTTTCTGATGGCCAAGAGGCAGTGGCGCAATTCAGCCAGTTCAGCTGGAGGAGGCCTCCCAGGCCTAGAACAGCCCACCAGAAGTGCATGGATGCCACTTCCGGAAGTCTGTTCTAGGCCTCAGAGGCCCAGGCCTGCATTGTTCAGGTATTGGAATTCCACCACTGCAAGAGGTCAGTGCTATCCATATTTCTGAGGGGAAGCTATCAGGCCCCATGACAGAAAGGCATGCCTCTGAGATCTCACCAGGCCACACGGCTTCATCGAGCTTCAACGAGGGGCCCTCAGAGCATACCTACACTGGCAAATAAAATAGGGCAGGCAGAAATCATTGGAGACAGGCAGTCTTGCCCCATATCATGTAGGAGTTAAGAGAGGACAACCAGTCCCTTCAGTTGTACCTAGAGGTCTACAAGGAGCCAGTGCAACTCACACAAGAGTGGTGTAGCACACGGGCATATTGAGATGCGCTCATTAGTGCTACTATATTCTCAACCAGAATGCTCTTGGTAGAACATCAGGTGAGATGGACAACAAAAAAGGCTGATAAACAAACAAACAAATAAATAAATAAGCAAGTAAATAAATATTGTTACTGAGAGGCAACTAAAGCTTGATTTAGAGTCATCTGCAACTGCATGGAGGCATCGCCACGGAGAATGGGACAACTTGCCACAGCCAACTCACTGTGGCCATCTTGCCATGGGCAACTCACTGCAGCCAACTCACCACAGCCAACTTGCCATGGGACAACTCACTGCGGAACAATGTAACAATTCTATTTAATTATTTAAAATAAATAAAAAAATATTTCATTTTTTGTTGATCACATTTCATTCTGTCCCTCCCTTTGCATCCTTTCTTTAATGATTCTATTCCACCATTTCTTTGTTATTAGTGCAACTTTTGTCCAGCAACAAGTTCTCCTATAGCAAGTTGGCCATGGTGAGTTGGCCAGGGTGAAATGTCATAGGCCCTTGCCACATACCTATGCTGGAAAGAGGTTGATGGGTAAGCATAGATTGCAGATGGGTGCAGACAGGCTGATGTCCCAAAACCCAACTGCACATTGTGCAGAGATGCGAGTCCTGCATGTTGATTGGTTGGATTCAACTTCCTAAAACAGGGCTTTAGCACCTGGCAGGTGGCATGCGACCCCTAGCCAAGTGTATGAGGGGAGGAAATGAGCTAAAACCATGCCCCACAGGCCTGGAGGAGATCAGCTGGAGCTGCAGAAGCCCCAGGATCTGAGTGCACAGCTACACGCTGATTGGAGCTTCTGACGCACCTGGAAGAGAAAAGAAGGAAGAGGGCAGAGAGAGAAGAAGCTATAAAAGGAGCAGGTTTTGGCAGGAAAGGGAGAAAAAAACCACGCAGAGAAACAGAGAGAGAAGAGACTTTTGTTAGAGAAGCGGTGAAGAGAGGGCAAGTGGTCTTTGTGAGCAGAGTGAGTGAAAGAGCGAGCAAGAGGCTTTCATGAGTAAAGTATGAGTGAGTAAGAGAGCGAGTAAGTGGTCTTTTGTGAGCAAAGGGTGAAAGAGATGGGGGGCTTTTGTGAGCAGAGGGTGAGAGAAAAAGGGCAAAGTGAGGGAGAGAAGGGAAAAAGAAAAGGCATTGACTTCCGATTTCCTCTGTTGTGATAGAAGGAAGCATTAACACTGAACCTCAACTTTTTACTTTTCCATAATATTATAAACTAGCCATTTCTATAACAACAAATGAATTTAATCAGTAAATCCTAAAATCCCCCCCCTTTTTTTTCCCGTCATCCGGTTTTGACACCTTGCTAAGCACTGGTGGTATTTGAATATTGTCATGTCCTGAAAGTGGTACAATCTGTGAAAAGGTTGAAAAGCCCTGTCCTAAACACCAGGACCATTTCAGCACCCCCTAGCCATAATGGTAACATTCACAGACATATAAATGCAACATCTATGCAACAGACAGATACGTCCACTGACATGCAGTGGCAGAAAAGTCTAATCCAGGCCTAAGGATGAGTCACCTCATGAGCAGTGCCACTTGATCTGTTAGTCCAGCCCAAAGCTGAGAGGTAGGTGCGAGTTAATCAATAATCACACAGAGGTAGATGGAAACACATTAAAGCCCTCCCTTCACCTTTCAATTGAATGTTATCAACATTTTCGAGGACTACCTGTAATGATGCTGATGTGTTTTTTAAAATGGTTCTTCCCCCTTTTAAATCAGATGCACATGTACTGGAAAAATGGTTCTTGATCATGCCATTCACAACCCTCATAACTAGCCATATAAGTTCATTCCTCCTTTGCCAGCTCCAAATTCCAAGTTCTTTTCAGGTTATAATTTTTATAAGTCATTGCTCCACTGCTCTGATAGTGGTTGAGAGTTATGGAAAGTTTAGATTAATTCAAGTCACATTATAATGTGAGTTTACCCAATTTCACGCCTCCAGACTAACCTGTGAATCAAAACCTGGTTATTCTTGCAAATGTAAATGCTTCCCAATATCGCTATTTCAAATGTGTATAGAAAAGGTAATTTTGGGGGACAGGGTGTGCAAAAAAGTGCACGGATGTTGTCATATGAGAGCGGAATATTTGCAAAAATATGTGTATAGTTGTTAAGGAGTTTAAGAATAGTTTATCATGTCATGGGATTTTTTGCAGTCCATATCTGGTAACCGAAGTTCATCTTTCACCTTAAATGACTCTATGGAGACAAGATAGGAAGACAACTGATGAATCTTAGAATCATATGGAAAATAGCTCTTCTGTTAACAGTTTCCGAATGAGATGAAGTCCAGTTCAATCTCATAATTGCTGGAAAAGTGCTTTGCAGAACAAACAGATCCGTAAAATCAACCACAACTGCACCCAGTTGGGTTTTTTTTCCCCCTTCAGTTTTTTTCTGTAGCTACAAGTTTTCTCAATGGAAACAGCAATTATTACATTTTATTTTATTTGATCTTTTATTTCTCTATTTCTTTGCTTTCCTAGCACTTTCATTTGTATTTCTGAATTAAAACCATACTAATTAGGCACTCCACATCCAATATAAATAAAGCAACAGCAGGAGAAGAAAAGGAGGAAAGAGGCAAAGAAATTCTTTTGTTCTCTTTTTAGTTTATCTACTTTAGCCAAATTCAGAAATAATTCCCCACAGCTGAGGTTAACCTAGGTCATTTAATTTCTCAAAAGCTCAGTTTGGTATTTCAGAACAGAAATGTAGCATTGATTCTCACATACTTCAAATCTGATTCATACAACATCAGAGATATTTCAACATTTCATAGAAAAAAGCTAAGAAATTATATTGCCAATAGGCTTTCTTTTAGCCTCTCACTTGTTGAAACCAAAGGAAAGTTGGCTGAGCAACCCATCACAGCTCCAGAGTAGATATTCAATCAGTATTGTTTATGTGCTGTATTCTGATCCAATGTTTCTGTACGCTGAAGGATTACACATTGTTCAGGATGCATAGCAGCCAGTGACTCTGTATTCCAATGCTTCCACCTTAAAGAAAATATACAGAACAGGTTGCGTGCAAGACATAAGTATTGTATTTATTTACTTATGTCTTTGAAATACTTATAGGCTGATCACTATCATCAGATACTCTAGGTGCATAAAAACAATGCATAAAAACAAAAGATAATGATAAAACCAAGTAAAAGAATTAATACTTTACTTTAAGACTGACAGTAATGAATAAGCAAAACAGACAAAGGAACTTAGAGACAAAAGGCAGAGAATAAAAAAGAATAAAATCTTTACTGGATGCCAAAGGACATATAATGTAGCACCAGTATGTCCTTCAGAGGAAGAACATTTCAAAGCCAGGGGTCACAATAGAGAATGGCCTCTCACATGTGCCCACATATTTTATTTTATTTCTTAAGTTTATATAGCTGCCCATCTTGCACAATAGTCCATTTGGGAGGTGACCAGGGCTTGAATAACTGTGAGCAGATCCTCACAATTCAGGAACCAGCACAACTGTTGCATGACTTCATGTGGAGCAAAGGATCTCCTAGCATCCTTTCATCATAATGCATCTCACCTAGCTGTAAAATGAGGAGGAGGTCCTTTGGGGCAGAACTTACATTCAAAAAGAGACAATTAAGGGTTATCATGAGTTAAGCCTTATGGGAGCCATTAAAATATCTGACCTGCTTTGATTATTAAGGCTAATTCCTAACTTCTAAATTCCTTCTAAATTAAACTTAATAGTTCATCTTGCCATTTTCCCTCTAATTAATAATAATGATCAATGGTAAGTTGATCTTTCTTTTCCTGTACTTACTTGTACATGTGATTGCCTGTTTATATTCCCTGCACTCCTGCCATAAGAATTTCTAGCTGTTGATAAAACTTTGGTATCTAGACATACATCTAATTGCTCCCTAAAGCTGCTGAGATTGTATAAAGAGTGCAGAGAAGAGCAAGAAAGATGATTAGGGGACTGGGGGCTAAAACAAAGAATGGTTGCAGGAATTGGATACGTCTAGTTTAATGAAAAGAAGGACTGGGAGGTGATATGATAGCAGTGTTCCAGTATCTAAAAGGCTGCCACAAAGAAGAACCTGAAACCTGAAGCATCTGAAGATAGACAAGAAGCAGTGGATGGAAACTAATTAGGAGAGAACCAACCTAAAACTAAGAAGAAATTTCCTGACAGTTAGAACAATTAATCAGTGGAATGACTTGCCTTCAGAAGTTTTGGGTGCTCCAACATTGGAGGTTTTTAAGAAGAGACTGGACAGTCATTTGTCTGAAACATCATAGGATTTGCTGTTTGAGCAGGGGGTTGGACTAGAAGATCTCTAAGGTCTCTTCCAACTCTGTTATTTTGTCAGTCTGTCTGTCTGTCTGTCTGTCTGTCTGTCTTCCATCCATCCATCCATCCATCCATCCATCTCCAGTTTCTGAAGAGCCTCCAATGCAGAATGTTTCTATTTCATCAAAAAAAGTCTATCAGTTCAGTTTCATAACATTTCTTCCAGCCAAATCATAAAAAGTTCAGTCTGAATGATTTGGTTGATATAAATTTTAATCCCTTCTCTGCAATTATATTATTGTCATGGGGATTTTTTAAAATTATTATCACAGAAACATTAGATACCATCAGAATAGGCCCATCACAAGGATGACGTTAGCTTCTAAAACAAGGGGCACAACTGTTCTGCAGTGTTAAAGTAGGTCTCAGTATCTCCTCCACACCATTTCTCATTGGCAGTGGGATTTAATGGAGGATTGTCTTTAAAGAATAGCCTTGTGTTCATTTATTCACCATTTCTGCCATTCATGCAAATGAAACAGAATTTCTCACAACTGGTATGCTGGCAATCTGGAATACAACTTTTCTTTCCGCTGAGCAACATAAATAATTCAAAGTATAAACATATTTGAATTTCAATTTAAAGGGAGAAATTATTAATTTAAAAGATGACAGTAATACAGTAGAAATGTGCTAACATGGGGAAAAAAATCCCCTCTTCAAAACTGATTTGAATCCTAATTAAGCTCAAGCATTTATCATTTAAAACATTCCCTAAAAGAATGAAGAATAGATTCCAGCTGACAGTCACTTACAGTATAACAAATCTTGGTCATAGGACATAGGATGTTTTCAGTCCTAGTTCACTGGAAAAAATGACTATATTTAGAATATCATATATGATTAAAAAGAGAGATGAACTAAACTAAAAAAAATGTAAAAGAACTCGTGGGATTTTTATAATAATGGACAGAAGTGAGTAACTTTAACCTGCTAATGAAATATACCTTGCAAAAATTACACATTGCCCATATTCGATCAGAGTAAAGAATACTGGCAAAGAAGATGTGCAGATATTATTACATTTAATGAAATATATGGATATCTATACTGTAAATAAACAAAGGGAATATAGTGTACACCTTTGAATATATTTAGATCTACAGGTAGTTCTCAACTTATAACAGTTCATTTAGTGACCTCTCAAAGTTACAACGGCACTGAAAAAAGTAACTTATGACCGTTTTTCAAACTTATGACCGTTGCAGCATCCTTGTGGTCACGTGATCAAAATTCAAAACCTTGGCAACTGACTCATATTTGTAATGGTTGCAGTATCCTGGGATCATGTGATCAGCTTTTGTGACCTTCTGACAAGCCAGGTCAATGGAGAATCCAAACTCACTTAACAACCATATTACTAACATAACAAATGCAATGATTCACTTAACAACTGTGGCAAGAAAAGTCATAAAATGGGGCAAACTCACTTAGTACATGTTTCACTCAGCAACATAAATTTTGGGCCCAGTTGTGGTTGTAACTTGAGGACTACCTGTAATGTGGAAAAATGTAAATGCTTAACATTTTAACATTGCAGAAGAAACCATAACACATTTGGGAATACGTTCTTCTTACCTCTTTGGACATGATTTCCTCAACTTTAACTTCTTCCAAACGCTACTAATTTCAGTGTTAGAGTTATATTCATGATCCAATCGTAAACATTCATAAGGCTACAATTAATTCACATATTGATCTGAGATTAGACTGCAGGCACTCATCTCCTTCTGGACACTCATAATGCATCTCTTTCTAGGATCTCTCAAGCTAGCAAGCGGTTCAGCATACAAATCCAACACTGGAGGTTTTGAAAAAGAGACAGGACAACCATTTGTCTGAAAAGGTATAGGGTTTTCTGCTTGAGCAGGGGTTGGACTAGAAGATCTTCAGAGTCCCTTCCTACTCTTGTTATTTCTGTTAATTTGTAGGCCAAAGCAATTAGATGTAGGGACAGGTTTGTTTGTTTTTTGTCTCAGGCCATCACTCTGCTGAAGATCTAATTCTCACAGTTCTAATATCTGTGTGTATTTATCCATGTACTATGGCTGTAGCATTACTAGTTATCTTTCTTTCTATCCTTCTTTCTCCCCTTTCTTATTGGTATTATTATTATTATGGATCATCGCACAGTCAGCCAGATGTTCAGACTGGATTTGGCATTTAGTCTACCTATTGAGTCCTTACCAAGGACTAGGCAGGTAAGGATAGGCAGATGTGGATGTTTGATGGTATTACTGATATTGTCGCAGGATGGAAGCAGTTCCTAGTAAGGCCGCCTTTTGCAATTGACTAATAGCGAATTTGTCAATGCCAATGGTGTTCAAGTGGTGCTCCAGTTGTTTTGGGATTGCACCCAAGGAGCCTATTACTATTGGTATTATTATTATTATTATTATTATTATTTTGTTTTACATGTACATTGAGAGCTTCTGCCCAGGAGACAAATTCCTTGTGTGTCTAATCACACTTGGCCAAATAAAGAATTCAATTCAACTCAGTTCAATCTGAGGAGGTTGACCAAACATAAAATATGTTCAACTGTGCACACAGCCTGTCTGTTTTTGTGCCATAGAAGCCAAGAAGTGCAAATTTATACAAAGGGACTTTACAATAGCAATGACAGCTCTTCCAAGGATCTTGCAAAGCCATCTGTTGCGAAGCTATGCCAGCTTCCTTCAGATTTTCTCAGTTCTCTCTAAAATAACATATTTCTATAGCTTAGCCTCTAGACTGAGAGCTATCCATAGTTCTCAGCACTTTCTTCTTCTTCTTCTTCTTCTTCTTCTTCTTCTTCTTCTTCTTCTTCTTCTTCTTCTTCTTCTTCTTCTTCTTCTTCTTCTTCTTCTTCTTCTTCTTCTTCTTCTCCTCCTCCTCCTCCTCCTCCTCCTTCTCCTCCTCTTCCTCCTCCTCCTCCTCCTCTTTCTTCTAGAAGAAAGAAAGAAACAAAGAAAAAGAAACTAGCTTTACTTTAGACTGCTTGACTTTTTCCACAATTTCTAAAGTTTGTTTTAGATGATTATGCAGGATGGACATATTAATAATCAGGCACTTTAAAACATTAGAAGAATAGAATAAAATAGAATAGAATAGAATAGAATAGAATAGAGTAGAGTAGAGTAGAGTAGAGTAGAGTAGAGTAGAGTAGAGTAGAGTAGAGTAGAGTAGAGTAGAGTAGAGTAGAGTAGAGTAGAATAGAATAGAATAGAATAGAATAGACCATGGAGGTCTTCTAGTCCAGCCCCCGCTCAAGCAGGAGAACCTATACCATCTCAGACAAGTGACTGTCCAGTCTCTTCTTAAAATTCTCCAGTGATGAAGCACCCACAACATCTGAATGCAAACTGTTCCACTGGTTGACTGTCCTCACTGTTAAGAAATTTCTTCTTAATTCCAGGTTGCTTCTCTTTTTGATCAGTTTCCAACCATTGTTTCTTGTCCTGCCCTCTGGTGCTTCGGAGAACAGTTTGATGCCCTCTTCCTTGTGGCAACTCCTCAACTACTGGAATACTGCTATCATGTCACCCCTATTTCTTCTTTTCTTTAGACTAGCCAAACCCAGGTCCTGCAGCCGTTCTTTGTATGTTTTAGTCTCCAGGCCTCTGATCATTTTAATTGCTCTTCTCTGATTTTTTTCCAAATTCTCAACATCTTTTTTGTGATATGATGACCAAAATTGGCTGCAGTATTTCAGGTGTGGTCTTATTAGAGTTTTATAAAGCGGTACTAATACTTCGCGTGATCTTGATTCTATGCCTCTGTTTATATACCCCAGGATTGTATTAGGTTTTTTGTTCCTGCTGCATACTGCTGGCTCATAGTCAAGTGATCGTCCACTAGAACTCCAAGGTCCCTCTCACAGTTACTGTTTTTGACTCAGGTCTTGCCCAATCTGTACTTGTACCTTTAATTTTTCCTGCCTAAATGTAAAACTTTGCTTTTCTCCATATTAAAACTCATTTTGTTGGATAGGGCCCATTGTTCAGGTTTGTCAAGATTTTTTTTGAGTCCCAAGCTTATCTTCTGGGGTGTTGGCTATTCCTGCTAGTTTAGTGTCATCTGCAAATTTGATGAGTTCCCCTTCTATTCCCTCATCTAAGTCATTGATGAAGATATTGAAGAATACAGGGCCTAAGATGGAGCCTTGTGGTACCCCACTGCTTACTTCTCTCCATGTGGATGTAGTGCCATTGAGGACTACTCATTGAGTATGGTTTGTCAGCCAGCTACAAATAATTAAATGATGTTAATGTTCAAATCAAAAATGAACTACACTCTGCTGGAAAGATGGTGGTAGTTGGCATAATTCCTAAATCTCCCAATACATCATAGTGGTTGAATTTTCTAGGCCAAATTATGATAAAAAAATAAAGATAGATCTAGGAAAAGTTCTGACCCAAAATGTTCTGACCCAAATCCACCTCAATTCAAACTCAACCTGATGAGTCTAAAAGATATTGCCACATATGGCTTGAAAATTAAAACTTGTTAACTTTCAGTGAAGCATCACCTATGATCAATTTGTTCTGATTAGGGATTAAATTCATTCAGATCCAATCTGAGTCAGATTTCACTTTATTCTTCCAAGTTTCCAGGCTCATGCTGGAGCCCATTCTGAAGGAACTTCTTTCTTTTCCTGTGCATGGACTTCAGCATGAGCCTGAAAACTTGAAGGAATAAACCTTTGGTCCTGGCAACTGGCTCAGATTATTCCTGGGAAACATATATTTGCTTTCAATCACAAATCCATTCAGGTTTTGGGGTGTATATAGGGCTGCATTTGAAGAGAGGCTAGGCTAGCTTGGCACTTCCATTTTTATTTGATAATATTGAGGCAGAAGCATGCATGTGGAGAATTTAATTTCTCCTCTGCAACTTGAAGATCCTCAAAAAAGTCTGATTGCATGATCTTACTATTAAGCCTTAGTTCTATTTAAGGCTGCAGTTATATATATATAACTGTGGATGGCTCTAGTTTGAGCTGATACAAGGCAAAAGATTTCTCTCTCCCATATTTGGGCAACAGGGTGTAACATACAGCATTCTAGATAACTCCTCCCCTGTTTCTTCCCTCCCTAACACAGCTGGCAAAAGTGAGACAGAGCCTGTGGCCTAGAGGTTAATACAGCTGTAACATGCAGACAGCCCAGGTTCGAATCTCAGAAGGGTATGTCTGGTTGAAAAGAGCTAAAGAGTTCGAAATAGCTATTCCAGTTCTCCCTTAATTCTTTGCTAGCAATCCAAATTTTAGAAATGTATATGATGTCACAGTTGTGACTGCTGCCTGTGGATGGCTCTAGTTTGAGCTGATACAAGGCAAAAGATTTCTCTCTCCCATATTTGGGCAACAGGGTGTAACATACAGCATTCTATATATATATATATATATATATATATATATATATATATATATATATATATATATATATATATATATATATATATAGAGAGAGAGAGAGAGAGAGAGAGAGAGAGAGAGAGAGAGAGTTTTATCTAAGGCAGGGGTGTCAAACTCAATTTCATTGATGGCCACATCAGCATTGCGGTTGCCCTCGGAGGGCCGGGTGGGTGTGGCCAGGGTGGGTGTTGCCTACTGGGTGGGCATGGAGTGGATGTGGCCTATTGGGTGGGCATGGCCAGCTCTACATCGTTCGCATCAAGGGGGCCTGTGGGAGCCTGGACAGGAGTGGGACAGATCTGAGGGTCTCTGGCAGGGGGGGTGGGACAAGAGCAAGTGCCAAGGCATGGTCCACTGGAGGAACCTCACCCTTCTTTTCAGGCCATGTGGGGGGCTGTATGGTGGTGCGGGCTGCCCGGAGTCCTGGGCAGCAGAAGTCAAATGCCAGCCTGGCCTTCGAGCACCCATGGCTCCAAGCCCAGACCCACTTCCCCAAGGGGGTGCCCAGTGCACTTACCTCCTTCTCAAGGCTGCTGCTGCTGTGCTTGCTCTCCTTACCCAGGTTGCTCATGATGGGTACGAGGGCAAAGTCAGAGGGAGGCCCATTCCCTCTCCATGGGAGGAGACCCGGCTTTGTAGCCAAAGCTTCCTTAGCAATAGGATGGGAGACCCCAGGATAGGCCAGGAGGAGGAGGCAAGTCTGGATAGTGGACGTGGCAATGCCTGGAGACAGCACAATAGAAGAGAAAGAACTGGAGAAGATAACAAAATACAAAGCCCTACAAATAGAAATAGAAAGACTGTGGCAAAAGCAAGCAAGGGTAGTACCAATAGTCATAGGCTCCTTGGGTGCAATCCCAAAACAACTGGAGCACCACTTGAACACCATTGGCATTGACAAATTCGCTATTAGTCAATTGCAAAAGGCGGCCTTACTAGGAACTGCTTTTTTGACTTTTTTGTCTTTCTTATCAACAATTGTTAACTTTGGGGTGTTATGTTGCAGGTGCTTGTCTGTTTGAATTTTGAAGTCCCAGAGCAGTTTAATTTTTATCATTTTCTATGACTTTCTCTATTTTATGATCCCACCAGTTTTTGCTTACAGGCAAATGATATTTTTTGCAGATCTTCCAATGCACCATTGTTGCTACTTTGTCATGCCGCTGCTTGTAGTCAGTCTGTGCAATCTTCTTGCAACAGCTTACTAGGTGGTCCACTGTTTCTTCAGCTTCTTTGCATAGGTGGCACTTACTGTCTGTTGCTGTCTTCTCAATTTTGACTTTATATGCATTTGTCCTTAAGGCTTGGTCTTGTGCAGCCATAAGGCTTATTATTATTATTATTAAATATGTCTCTCAGATGTCAGCCACACTGGCTGAGGTTTCTGGGAAGACCAAATTTTAACATCCATTGGTAGACTGCCAACTTCCTCAACCTGAATGTACATATGTACAGTCCTGTAGGGTTGTGCTGCTCCTGTTTGTATCCTGATGAAGGAGTAGAAGTTTTTGTTGAGTTGCTGCCTTCTAGAACTGCAACATAATTCTGGGAAAATATATGTGGCTCTAGCCATTCCAGACGTATGCAATTTGTGTCCCTGAATGTTCTGAAGGAACTTTCCTGCCTTCAAATCTGAAGCATCACTCAGACTGGTCCTCTGCAATTTCTCCAATGCAAGGCTTTCTAATTGATGTTCATCACAACTCAGTTCATCTGGAGTTAAGACCAGGGAGTGGTTGCGATGGCTGATGTACAAATTCCCAGTCATGCCTTGGATCCAGTTTATTTATTTATTTATTCTTGTAATGGCCACTATAAAAAATTATTCTCTGTGATGTGGTACTATTTATCTAGTCAGTATCATGAATTGCCTTATTCTCTTGCATAGCTTGAATACCATGTAATTCATTTGTTGAGCCATGTGTACATTCAAATACTTTAGAGCAGGCATCTCCAATCCTGGCAACTGGTTGGGAATTCTGGGAGTTGAAGTCCACAAGTCTTAAACTTGCCAAGGTTGGAGACTCCTACTTCAGAGTCTGCGCCATTCTATAAAGAATTCTAAGTTAAGTTTAATATAGGCTAATTTTAGTTTAAACTTTGCTGAACCATGGAGCAGTAACTTAATGAGGAACTTCAATAAATGTTTCCTTTTTAATGGATAAAATGAGATTAAACTTGTTCCTAACAATGCTCTTTATTTTTCCTTACATTTTATACAAAGATTTATTAAAGAAAATTTTAAAGGAGGGGTGACATTTGGCCTATTATAGTATTTGATCTTGGGTATAGTAAGTGCTGAAAATCCATTTTCACAAAGCTAGGCTGAAAGTAAAGAAGTAGAACCTTTGTTGCCAACTTCACTTGAAAGCTCTTCTTCTCTGTGAACTCTATCCAAAACTTTTTTAGTGAATTTTTTTTCAGTCGTTTCAATGTGAAGAGAGACCTGCCAATATCTCTCCCTTTTAGTCATTTCAAAATGATTTTGTTTAGCTAGCAAAGCAGAATGGATTCAAAGTTTAGAAGGAACTTGTTCTTAATTCTTGGGGCTAGTTGGTTGGGATAGAGGAGTGTTATTTATTTATTTATTTATTTATGAGACTTATATACCGCTTTAAGTGCAAGCACTCTCTAAGCGGTGTACACCAGTAAGCAATGTATATATATATTTACATTGCCCCCAACAATCTGGGTCCTCATTTTACCTACCCCGGAAGGATGGAAGGCTGAGTCAACCTTGAGCCGGTGAGATTTGAACCGCTGACCTGCTGAACACAGTCAGCTAAAGTGGCCTGCAGTACTGCACTCTAACTGCTGTGCCACCTCGGCTCTTAAAGAAATGTACTTTTAAAACACTGATTGATGCAAAAAAGATTAACAACCAAAGAGATAATGGTGAGAAAAGAAAGTTAAGGAAAAGATTAATACAAGTGAATAATAAACAAGTAACACGACAGCTTAGCAGTACATAAAACAGGCATTGAAGGAAATCGTACATACACACACACACACACACACACACACAAACACTTAAAATTTTAAATAATAAATATATTTAATATCCTTTTAAAATCCTTTTTAAATTAAACTAAATTAAATTATATTTAATTTCCAATTGGAAAAAAACTTGCATATTATACATCCTAGAGGACAGAGATATTTTTCCTCTAGAGTAACCAAACCAGCTTTGCTACAGAACACTATCAGATCTAATTATATCTTCCGCAAATACCTGTATATTTCATTAAAATGTGGTCTCTGTTTCTTCAGCTCAAGGGAATGAAAATTGTTTTCATCAAAATAAGTAATAAACAGCTGCATTGCTGAAGATATTAGGAGCTGGAGGTGTTCAGAGGAAGCTGGTTAAGCAGCTGAACTTCTATGTGAAAACAACTTCAGGTTTAGCCTGGCTGATGGATTGTTCTCAACAAGAAATAATATAAAAGGATAAGCTTCTTTGCTTGCTAAAGTAACTCCCTGGATACACCATATCTCCAGTTATTTGGTTCTTGCTGGTTGTTCCTTAAACTTAATTTGCTTCTATTCTTCACCAGTTCTTTGGATCAGATCATGACTTCTGGCTTGTTCATTCCAGACTTTAGTTATAATCTTGAGCCTTGGATGGTTCCTGGTTCCTGGCTTCCTCTGATTCTTTCCCATGGCTGGTCACAACTAAGCAAGTGTCAGCCCTTTGAGGTAGGCAAGATAGCAATAGCAATAACACTTAGACTTATATACCGCTTCATAGTGCTTTACAGCCATCTCTAAGCAGTTTACGGAGTCCGCATATTGCCCTCAACAATCTGGTTTCTGATTTTACCAACCTCGGAAGAATGAAAGACTGAATCAACTTTGAGCCAGTGAGATTGTCCTAGTAGACAATCACTTAAATATGAGCCAGCAGTGTGCTGTAGCTGCCAAAAAAGCCAACTCAGTGCTGGGCTGCGTTAACAGAGGGATAGAATCAAGATTACATGAAGTATTAATACCAATTTACAATGCCTTGGTAAGGCCACACTTGGAATACTGCATCCAGTTTTGGTCACCATGATGTAAAAAAGATGCTGAGACTCTAGAAAAAGTACAGAGAAGAGCAACAAATATGATTAGGGGACTGCAGGCTAAAATATATGAGGAACGTTTGCTGGAATTGGGTATGTCTAGTTTAATGAAGAGAAGGAAGAGGGGGGACATGATAGCTGTGTTCCAATATCTCAGGGGCTACCACAAAGAAGAGGGAGTCAAGTTATTCTCCAAAGCACCTGAGGGCAGTGTTGAGTCCGTGGCGGGAAAACAGACACAAGAAGCAGCTGGAGTTCTCAGTTTCATTTATTCAGCGATCAGCTTACAGGAAGATGGCTTCAGCCTCGCCCAAACGCCTCGCAGCCTCTTATATAGGCAACTCCCGGGTAAATGGGTTACTTTTCCCGCGCCAGCACCCGCGCATGAGCACGGCGCTGGCGACAGCCTGTCTGGTCCCGGGCAGCTTTGCACCTGCCCGGGACTGCCTGCAAACGCCCGAGCCGTTTGCAAAGGCTCGGGACATAACACCCCTTTCCCCCGGGCTAAAACTACTACCAACATACAACATTTATTTTATACGACATTTTGCTCCCCAATGTTCCCACTGTTTACTGGCTTTTGCTTTGCCAGCAATGTTATGTAGTCTTCTAGGTACTTGGGAGATTTCTTTGCTCTCTGTGACCTTCTTAGCTCTGGATTACTGGCATAATTCCCCTGACTGGAGGGAGGCGTGAGCCTGTTCTCTCTATTATGCCCTGGTGTCTTCCAAGGACTGTGCCCCGATGCCTGGCCTGCTTGCTTGCCCACCGGGCTCGTCAGGCCAGGGCTTCTGTTACTTTGTGACCTGGTTGACCTACCTAGCTGTAGACCCTCAGGCCCCTTGAAGTGATAGCCGCTGCTGGGCGTCTCTGTAGAACCTCCTAGGTCAGTCCAAGACCTGTCAGGAGGCTGTCCATTCCCTGAACCCCATTCTGTGTTCGGGCTCGTGTGGGTTTCTGTACTTTCCCAAAACTCAGGTGTTCCCTGATTTGTGCTAGGGTTGTTGTAGTCGGGACTTGGTTCCTCGACTAACTCTGTGTATGTTTGACCCCCTGTAGGATTTGGGGTAAGGTCAGGCCAACCTTGGGAATTGTGTGCCAGCTCTCTTACGGGGAATGATTTGTTGGGATGCCCCCGGGTATCCTCCGTTGCTGGAGTAGGCGTGAGTGCCTGTTGTGTGGGTAAGCTCCATGACTTCCTTTTTGGAGCAATTGCAGAACCTTGGGACAAGCCGTTTGTGGCTCCCTCAGTGGAGATGGGCAGTAGCTCTTGCCCTTCCCTTTGCTCCAAAGGGTCCCCCTCCCCCCCTGGAAAAGACCCAGGAGTCTCAGCAGAAAAGTCTCGCCTAGAGCGAAGTTGGTCGATGTGCCGACGCAGGACACGACCGTTGTCCAGGGCAACCTCGTAGGAGAGAGGACCTGTGATCCTGGACACAGAAGCGGGGACCCATGTATGACCAGGCCCGTAATTGCGAGCCCAAACCGGGGCACCCACAAGTAGTTGTCTAGGTGCCCTAGGATGTGAGGTAGATGAAGGCAGTCTGTCCGGATGCAACCGGTCAAGTCTAGTAGTAAGTTGGCGCCCCCAACGAAGTTCAGCTGGACTTCTCCCTGTAGAAGTGGACGGTGTGGTGCGATAAGAAAGGAGAAAGTCAGCCAACCTGTGATGCCAGTCCCCGTAGGTGAGTCTCTTCAAGGCGTCCTTTGCGATGCGCACCATACGTTCAGCCATACCGTTGGTGGACGGGTGAAAAGGTGCAGATGTGGCATGACGAATCAGGTTTGCCTGTAAGAAAGCTTGGAATTCGGAGGAGGTGAATTGAGGGCCGTTGTCGGACACAATGACATCTGGCAGCCCGTGTGCAGCAAAAATCCCCCTCAGTACCTGAATAGTCTTTGCAGTGGTGGTGGATGAGACAGGCACAACCTCAAGCCATTTTGAATGGCTGTCAACAAGGACCAAGAAGAACTGGCCCTGAAAGGGCCCAGCGTAGTCAATGTGCACCCTAGACCATGGGGACTGTGTTTCCTCCCATCTATGCACAGGAGCTTGGGGCATCTCTGGCACTAAGAGGGAGCTCGGGCAAGGCTTGGATTGATAGAATGTTGACAGCTGGCGCGGGGTCAGCTTCTACTACTGGCAGAGGCAATCTACTGAGGCCATCAGCATGGCCCATTTCTTTCCCAGGCTTGTGGAGTAATGAAAAATCAATGCAGACAAGAAAATAGACCACCTAAGCATTCTAGGGGAAATGATGTGGGGAGTCTGCTTACGTGTGGTAAACAGTCCCAGCAGAGGCTTATGGTCAGTGAAGACCGTGAAATGCCTGCCATATAGAAAATCGTGGAATTTTTTAATTCCAGCAACAACAGCCAGAGCCTCCCTGTCTATCTGAGCGTAGTTGCGCTCGGCAGAAGACTGTTCTGGAGTAGTATGCAATAGGAACCTGAGTTCCATCAGACCTGAGGTGACTCAGGACAGCTCCAACCCCGTAGGGGGACGCATCACAAGCGATGCACACAGGAAGAGACTCGTTGAAATGTGCAAGAACACTGTTAGAAGTGAGCAAGGGCCTTGACTTCTTTAAAGCAAGCCTCATGCGCTTGTGACCACAGCCACACAGCTTGTTTGTCTAGTAGCCTGTGAAGAGGCTCAGCTACACTAGCTTTATGTGGAAGAAAAGAATTGTAGAAATTCAGGAGGCCTAGAAGGCCTGAAGTTCGGCCTTAGACTTTGGCCTGGGTGCTTCTAAAATAGCAGTTAGTTTGGATTCAGCAGGATGAATCCCAGCAGCATCAATTTTGAATCCCAGAAATTCAGTAGAAGGCACCCCAATCTTGCATTTGTCTTTTCTGAGCTTGAGGCCTGATTTCCTGAATCTTAACAGGACAGCCCTAAGCCTTTCAGCTAGAATGTGTGTGGAGTCTCCTGCAATCAAGACATCGTCAAAGTAGGGGCAGACCCCTGGTATACCTCGTAGTGTGTTTTCCATTACGCTTTGGAAAATCCCAGGAGCGACATTCACTCCAAACTGTAGCCTTTTTACCTTAAAGGCTCCCCTGTGGGTCACAATGGTCTGAGCTATGGCAGCATCATCATCAACAGGCAGCTGTTGATATGCTTGAGCTAGGTCAAGCTTTGCAAAAACACGCCCCCCCTTGAGAGAGGCCAGGATGTGACTGACCACAGGAACAGGATAGGCATGTTGCTGCAATGCCTTATTGAGTTGCATTTGTAATCAGCACAATGCGAATGTCCCCATTTGCCTTTAGAGGCGTGACAATGGGGGTCTCCCACGGGCTGGAATCAACAGGTTCTAGGATTCCCTGTTGGATTAGTTTGTCTAGTTCAGTGTCAATCTTACTTTTTAAAGTAAAAGGGACCCTTCTTGCTTTAATCCTAATGGGAGTGACAGTGGGGTCTAGCTTTAAGGACACAGGTGGTCCTTTGAATGTGCCCAGCTGGGGGCTGAAAACATCTGCAAATTCTTTGCAGACTTCCTGTAGGTCGAGTGTTTGTAAGCTGTTGAGTCCTGTGACGTGTATCCCCAGGGCCTCAAACCAATTGAGTCCTATGAGACTCGTTCGTTCACCCCCTACTACTAATAAGTCTAGTGGACCTTCAAAACTCTTGTATTGCACGTTAAGGGTGGCCTCCCCCTTAACACACACTCTTGAGTTCTGAAAATCGGTTAATACAATATTGCACGTTAAGGGTGGCCTCCCCCTTAACACACACTCTTGAGTTCTGAAAATCTGTTAATACAATATCAGAAGGCCTTAACTTGGCCTTAGACCCACTTCTGGAACAAATCTGCCTAAATGTATGCAATGAAATGATGGACAGGGCAGACCCTGTGTCTAGTTCCATAGATAATGGAACCCCTTGTAGCTTCACGTTGAGTGACAGCTTTTTCTTCATGGGCTTGTGTGTGCCTGTTCTACAGATGCTTCTTCGCGAAGCGCAAAAAACCTACCCTATTCTGGCTGGGGAATCTGGTACCCTTCAGGCGTTCTTCTTGGGGTTGTGCCTTTCGTCGGCCCAGGCACACAGCTGCAATGTGCCCTTGTTTACCGCATGCCCGGCAGGTAGCGGAGCGGAACTTGCAGTCGGTTCTCCTGTGGCGACCTCCAAAGCCGATGCACTTGAGCGGAGCCGAAGAGCTTCCCTTCTGGTTCTCTTCCTTCGCGGGGTGTAGACGGTCGACGTCCTTGTCCGGATCCTCCTCGGAGTTTCGTCGGACGTCTTCCTGGTGCACGGACGCACCCTCTGCACTGTTTCTGATCGGCCGCATGTTTTTTGACGGCGCCGCCTGCTGCTTCTTCTGCGGTGACTTCCTTTAAGGCGTATTGGAAGGATAATTCTTCCTTTGCGAAAAGTCTCTGTTGTAGCTCGCGATGCCTTAACCCGCACATGAATCGGTCCCTCAGTCGTTCCTCGAGGTCCTTGAACTCGCAGGGCTTGGCGGCCTTCCGTAACGCGGCGATGTATTCCTTGGCTGACTCACCGGACCGTTGATCCCTCTGTTCGAAGATGTGGCGCCATGAGATACCGGACACCTTGGGGTTGAAGTGCTCCTTCAGCAGCTTCTTCAGGTCTGCGTAGCTTACAGACTCTACTGGGACAGGTGCTGCAAGGTTTTCTGCGATTTCGAAGGCGTCTTGGCCGCAAACGCAAAGCAGGGTGGCCGCCTTCAAGCTATCTTCCCTCACTTGGTTTGCCTTGAAGTAGTACTCCATTCTGGATACGTAGGACTCCCACCGCTCTGGATGTGAGACGTCGAATTCCGAAAGCCTTCCGATTTTCGCCATCTTCGGATCTTCAGGAGACGGGTCTATCAGCCAGCCTACCCCCGAATGCGCACCGGATTGACGGGCAGCTGCCGAGTCGACGCCGTTCCTCTTCCGCCGCTCAGGACTCCTTGGGTAAGCTTACACTTTTTCCTTTCCAGGTATTGCAAGGCATCCCACCCTCGTCGCCAGTGTTGAGTCCGTGGCGGGAAAATAGACACGAGACGCAGCTGGAGTTCTCAGTTTCTTTTA